>NC_092348.1:16485530-16785530 GCF_963676685.1 Mytilus edulis | reverse complement strand
GCCTATAGAAAATTTGTATTCATTACCCCTTATGTTCTTTTTAAGCTATGTCTGGCATGTTGGTTGGCAGGCAGTGTCATCAGACACATTTTTAAACATGACTTGGGGTGATCGCAGGTGCTCCTGAAGGGTAAGCAGATCCTGCTCCACATGTGGCAACCGCCGTGTTGCTTATGTTATTACAAATCTGGTAAATAATCTAAATATGTAGGTCATATTCGTGAAAAGTGAAGGGTATTGTAGTTACGACATCAGGAACATATCCAAAATCATCTGTGAAACGGTTATTCCATAACGGTCAACCAACTGATTATGTCGTCCGTAAAATTTTTCGAAGGGGTCATTTCAACTTTACCATTTAGAACTCATGTTTTAATAGCCATCAGTAACACTCGAATAAAAAAATGTTAAAAAGACCAACTACAGTACAAAGTTAAGCAGCATTTAGGACCAAAAATGTCATGACGTTTTGCCAAATACAGCTTAAGCAATCTATTCCTGAGGTAGAAACGCCTTAGTATTTGTAAATTTTTGTAAACAGTTAATTTATAATTATGACCATATAAAAAATATCAATTGATACGAGTTAACATGATAAAAGCTCACTAAAAAATCAAGAGTGACGTAACATAATACGATTTGAAAAAGTTTTTTCCAAAGATATAAAAATTGTATAAAAAATAGTTTTTTAAACTAACGAAAAACGTCTTTTCGATACTTTTTACAAACTGATGATTTTCTGTACCCGACAAGTTTCAAAATGTACCAATATTGATGTCAGTAGGGAGGGTGAACATTAAAAGATAACATACTGCATGCGAATTGTAGATCCAGAATCCGAAACAAGAACTGCTGGAAAATCCCCCTAAACATTGTGGATATGTTTGCTAGTTGGTATCATACTTGTGTATGTATTGTCCCTGTGGACAAAAAAAATAGTCTGTCATTTCAAAAGTATAATAAAACGTCAGACATGAACAACTAGAACAATGTGTCTCTTGCTTTGTGTGGATTAATATTATATTAAAATTACTTTAAGCGATAATTAATGGTGAGTGATGTTGTAACTGGATGTAGACTCACCTTTTTATCATATCATTTTCGCATTCAAGTTCATATCGATTTTATATAGAAGAGATTCTTTAGTTTAGATTGATTATTATATCTTTTGTCAGGAACGTTTGTTGTTAGGCCAAGTAATTTTTTTATATGTATGTACAATAAGCATTTCCCTATTCTTTGTTGGGTTCGTGGATTTTTGTTCTGGTACTTTGGCCTTTTTGTTTACTATAATTATTAGCTTTCTAAGTTTGTTTTGCAGGTCTATATTTTTCTACATGTAGAAAGCATCTTCATATTTAATAATTTTGTCAATGTGTACTTTATGTAGTCAAGTGACTGCGTCTGTATAGAAAATGGCATTGTCACTTAGTCAACGTCTTGGTAGCTCATCAGTTTCGTTGATGGTTGCTGGATTATTTACTACGATAAGTCTTATATTCTTTCTTTTCTATTTTGTGTATTTATTATCTAGTAGATGTATGTGTGATAGTGGTTCTGGCAGTGTGTTGTGATGTGGTGCTCCTGATATACATAGTTTATGACATGCTGGAGTCGACGCTTATCATGATAGGAGTGTGGTACAGTTGGTTTATTCTACTGAGTCATAGTTATAGGGTTTGTTATGATATTTCTGTATCTGGTTCTGGTCTACAGAATGCAGCTTTTAAAGAGTTATGCATTCCAGCTATGTTAGTTTAAGACCAATTGTTTCACAGTCAGTTTTAAGTTCATTTACTTCTGTGTCTATAAATTATCTATGATTGTCAACGTACACTGTCATAGCTTTGGTTATATTTATTGAGTGGTCTATCTGATTTGTGTAAATTAAATATTTCTAATGGAAGATATCATATGGTGATGTATTTTTGTATAGTCAAGTTAAGTGCCTAAGATTATTGCAGGTTTGTTGCATCAATTATATGATGTATGTCTTCTTTTTTATAAGAATTTTATTGAAAGTTGATCTTTGGAATTCTTATAGATTTTTTATTTTGATTTAAGAAATAATTGATTCAAGCTATACTTAATTGTAGTTTTAACATGGGTAGGCATTATATTCGTGATTATTTTTGCCCGAGCGATAGTGAGGACTCAAATAAGACGAATATAATGCATACCCATGTTAAAACTACAATAAAGTATAACTTGAATCAATTAATTCGATTCTGATTATGACAATTAAGGTAATTTATATGTCCGATGTGTATTTGACTGTTTATTCAAAATACACTCAGACGTAGATTTCCTGCGTAACAGGAGCGACAAATACACATAAATTTACAATTAACATGGAAGTGAAATGAGTAGAATACATACAATGAAACATTTTTTACAGAACTAAATATATCCTAAATCTATTGACCAGATTGCAAAAAGTACGTGCAATCTGTAAAGTTTAAATAACCACGTGATCACATGAACACAATCAAATGATAATGGATAGTAATGTGTATAGCGTTTGTGTAGGCTCTCCCATGATTTTCACTTTTTTGCTTAATAAGAAGCAAACGATTGGCAATGTGATTTTTCTAAGGGAGGAGTTTTGAACAGCCAGCATGAACGGTTGTCATATCTAGGTTCAATATCTCAATTTCGAATTACAACACATTACAGTCATAATAAATGAATAAAAACAACATGTGCATCATTTAATAGTTTGGAAGTATTTTAAGTTAATGAAATATAATGCCTACCCATGTAAATGCATTCCAATTTGATAAAGTACATTATTGTGCAGTAGTCAATGTACGCATGTGCAAACAAATTTTATTGGATTTAGAGCAAGGGTTTATTCACAAAAGCGAAAGAAGCACGTCATAGAAGAGTTTGGATTTAATTGTGATGTTTGGACTTTTGGTTTTGATTTACTTTAAGTCATAGACGATTAAGTGGATGAATATGTATACAAATTTATTGTTATGTTTTTACGACAATTATCACTCGTACTCCAGTTACTACTAGAATTTAGTATTTTATATATCTTATACACTCATATATTAGAGAAAAATTAATCTGACTGTCGATGAGAAATCAAATATAAAAGTATCGCAACTAAGTGCTTTTTGGTTCAACATTTACAGCTCCTTAATAAGAACGTCATTGCCGTCGAGTTTTTTTTCTGTTTTGACAGTTATGATTGCTTGAATGCTTCCTTTATGTATTGGTACTATGTTTCTTGTAATGAATTGGCATGTTGGATACATGTGTACGATTGTCTATACGTCAATTGGGTACATGTTTGGTGAGGTGATTATTTTGTATCGAAAGATATACAATTTGGCACTCTACACTGTATATTCATTCTCATCAAATATTGATTTCTGCGCTACAAAAGTCTAAAAGTCTAAAAAAAAAAAAAAAAAAAAAAAAAAAAAAAAAAAAAAAATTGTCTTAATTTGCATAAATTTTTACTCGACATTCTCCAAAAGTATGACTTGTTTCTTAATTTTTCTTAAATAAATATATTAAAGGGAAACTTCGCAAAAAATCAAAAATTGATATTATGTTCATTCTGTATAAAAATGCTCAAATTCATAGATATTAAAACTACAGTAACCGATGTAGTCGTAATTGCGTGTCGATATCTTGTCAATCGTACGGTTGTTTTATCCGACTAACTAACTTGATACGAAAAATATTCTTACTTTTTTTAAATTACCATGGTCTGTTGTTTTTAAACTGTTGATATTGGAATTAGGTGAAAAGTCAAAGTTGAAATCATAAATAAGTGTTCCGTGAAAATTGTTTTCGAAAATCTAATTTGTTCATAATTCTTTAAAGTAATAAACAAATATATTTTGATCTTCCCTCATCTGATCACCAGCATGGCTAAAGGTATTACTTCCAAAGGTATTGTGAGGGGTGTGAGGTGACACGTCGGGGTATTCAAGCGATTTCATGTCGGGTTTGCAAGTTCATGAAATCGTTTCACTTCTGCAGGTATTGATCAGTGTACACGGCTGATAACTTATAACTTATAACTTTCCATTTTGAACTATCAGATGAATAATATACAACTCTGTCTTACTTGTCATTACTAAACTCATATGCTTGTTTATAAATAACATTTCTGGTGTAAAGAATATAATTCATAAACATATAAATAATACCCAAAAAATAAGATTTGATGAAATTAAAATCTATTTAAATATTTTTTTCAAGGGTGAATATGGGAAAATGTAATATATCATGTATATAGTCATTGTCAATAGTGAAGGACAGATTGGAACAGACCAGAAATATTGATTTAAAAAATGTACGCACTTGCCGACGATTCGTTTATACGACTGGATAGAAAGTTACGGAACTATAGCGCAATTTAAAATATATACATGTATACATTGAACATAAGAAAAAAACATATATTTTGAATAAATAGGGGTAAAAGTGTTGTAAATAGACTAGTCCACGTATGCCAACAGTATGTAATCATCGAATGTCGATAGACTATTGTATATCAGATGAAGAAGAGAACCAATTTGATTTAAATACAGGTCGATGTATAACTTTTGCTTTGGTTCATTGAAGCTGTGGACCTAGTAAAATCACAGATTTATATTTCAATAAGATTGTTCTCGAACAAAGGAAGTAATTCGTCATCACAATTGTTATATATGCCACTGGACGAACACTATAATTATCCCCAGGGAATGTGAATATTTTGCTGGGAAACTTTTGAGTATCAAAGTTTCAAATTAATTTCGGGATTTATTTTCTTTCTTGGTATTCAATAACAGAAAAAAGAATAAATTACTTGTTCGCTAAATAGGGGTATTCTTGTCAGATAAAAGACTTTTAGTTATATTTAAAAAAAATAGGGAAATATGACATTAAATTGGTTCTGTCTTTTTTTTAAACATCGTTAAAAAGTTGTGTGTCTAAGGTGAACGCCACAAGAACCCTGTAATACTAGTACGAGAGTATAGCATGTAAACATTCCTTCTCAATAATATGGTTGTATTGGAAATCTTTTCATACAGATTGACAACTCATTGTCCGATATGCATGTAATATTTGCCACATGACGCCCATAGTTCTTTCTACCATCATCATCTTATTCTGTGATATTGCTGTAAACATCGATGGCTCACACCCAAACAAAATGGGAGTAATGGACCTTCAGAGCTTCTCCGTGTTATACACTTGTGAAATATATAGACGAAATTTCTGTATTGAAATGAATCTACATCTCACAAACAGGATTTTCAAATAACGATTGTGAGTAATCACCTTACAAACCAATATAAACGTATGGCAAGATATAACCATGAAGGAATTTAGTTTTTGTCAGACGCAAAAACTCATCACTATATATATATCATAAACGTATACGTATATATATGCATACAGTTTCAAATATTAAGAACAAGCGGTCGATGTCGATAGTCTGTTTTCTAACTGTTCAGAGTTAGACATGTCACTTGTTCATTCTTGGAAGCCTTCATATTCCCCGTCTAACGATGGGAACTCTTTCTGATTGTGTTGACTATAAATGCTTGTATGGTAATTCTGTCGTTTATCTGTACAAGCGGTTGCATTTCCTCTCCTTTCCCAACAAACAAACGAACGAAACGTCACTAGTCTGATTTCTCTGGAGCTCATCCTCAATGGCTCTTATACGTCAGGAAACTTACATGTATACTAATAATGATTGTTTCAAGAACAACGATGTATGGACGAACTATTATAAATTCGTCAATATCAGTTATGCATGACTAAAATATAACTTTTATTACAACTACTGTATTACTTATTTGGATTAATGACGGCTATCATGTTCAACATTGCACAAATATTATCATAGAATTTTTAAAAAAATCCTCAAAAATCCTCAAAAGAAATAATGCCTTAGCTTAGATAATTGATATTCTTTTCACAAAAAGTTCGTGTAAATGATTGTCAAATGAATTTAATTATGTAAGAATAAAATGTTAAAAAGAAACTAAAAAAAAATCATGCATGTTGTATGTTGTATTTTTTTGTCAATTAAAAACTTTAAAATTGCAATAGTTTTATTAGCATTTAAACACAGCCAGATTTGAATACAAGTTAAGAAATTCCGGTAAAGTCAATGATATCAAACAGATGTACAATGGTATATCAAATTGGGTAATATTGCATTTAGTTTTTATAAAAGATTAAAACTACTATTTTTTGCTTCATATTTGAATCTTTACGCCAATTGCCGCCAAGAAAGTAATCAAACATTGTTTCCTTTTATTTTTATACACTTTCGGAATTACGAATCTGAATTTTATTTTCAATTAATTTACACAATTTAATTATTGTATCTTTATTCTCATCGTGTATTAAATCTTAGTGTATTAACATCGTGATAGCATACTCTTTCTAATCCTTTCTGTTTATCCTTTCCAAATAACAACATTTATACCTGTGTACGCTTGAACTCACACCTGCGGCTAAATAGCTACAAGGTAAACGAATTGACCTCAAGCCGAGAAATATACAGTGACCTTTACAAAATAATATACACACTCTGCTCACACATTAGTTGCATTGAAATGATTATCAAAACAATAACGGTAAATAGAACTGAAATATTTTCAGTTCAATATCAGTAAAAATGTTCAATAAATATTTTATGAATAAAATCTCAACAATAATTAATTAAATTTATTCAAAAACATTTACTAGAGATAATTTTATAGGAGTTTAATTCAATCAATACAAAACGGTATATGCATATTCATTTTCGTTCATTCTTATATTGTGGTTAATAACTTCGACCATTCGTCAGCTGTGCGCTTTTAATTACGTATATTGTCGATAAGCTATAAGAGTTAAACAGATTTTATTTTTTCCCAGAATTCAATAAATCGGGCTAATACGTCACGACCCACTCGAGAATTCAACCAAAAAAGTTACAAATACTTGATTTTCTCCGTTATTAGAAGGAATATAAATTTAAAACTTTGCAAATGTGTTTTTTATGTTAAGATGAACATAATTAGATGATAAGTAAAAAATCATATTCTCGAAATTCTGAGTATGGTCTTAAAATTTCTTGACAAATTCGTGACATTTGAATACTGTCTTGAAATTTCTCGACATATTCTCGACATTCTCATCTATTCTCAGTATAGCTTGACATATTCTCCACATTTTGATTTATGTCTTAAAATTACTTGACATTTCTGAGTTTTACAAATCATGACCAATATTCATGATATAACTTTATTCTTTATTTCTCTTTATAGAATATATTGTTGTTTCTGCAAATTACACTTGCTACAATCCCATTCTCTTTGATGAATGTGACTTACCGAATTAGACTATCTGCCGGATTTGTTATAATATGAGCAACACGACGGGTGCCACATGTGAAGCAGAATCTGCTTACCTTTCCTGAGTATCTGTGTTTTTGGTAGGATTCGTGTTGCTTATTCTTTAGTTTTCTATGTTGTGTCATGTGTCGTATTGTTTGTCTTTTTCATTTTTAGCCATAGCGTTGGCAGTTCATTTTCAATTTATGAGTTTGACTGTCCCTCTAGTATCGTTTGTCCCTCTTTTACAACAAAAATAAAAGTTGAGCATGTAAAATAATCTAAAATTTGGGTATATGAATCTTTTTACAAATACACATATGGCTTTGAAATCTAAAGTATTAACAATACAAATATGGGTATGTGATATAAAACAATTTAAATGTGGGTTTTTAAATAACTACAAATATTGATTCCTAAATCTTATAAATAATTACTAAATGATTCAAATCAGTCTTACTGTAGACTTATTTCATTCTACATTCATAATATTCAATGTTAATTTGATAAATAATTATTGTACCAAAATGAAGTTTTTATAAATAGCAAAGTCTGATAGTATCGTAATTCGTCCAATGATTTGTAGAATGGTATATACTATACAAATCCTTGATTTAACAATTTGTGTAATGTTATCTGTTGGAATATATATTAAGTATTACACGTGGACAGGATGTTCCCCATAAAATTAAGGTATTCTACACCCCAGGGTACACGCAACTGTCATATGGAAAATTACTGCTTTACCTGTAATCAGCCATACAACTAATCATTGTCTTATCGGGGCCTTTTATAGCTGACTATGTGGTATGGGCTTTGTTCATTGTTGAAGGCCGTACGGTGACCTATAGTTGTTAATGTCTGTGTCATTTTGGTCTTTTGTGGATAGTTGTCTCATTGGCAATAATATCACATCTTCTTTTTTATATTATCAGTTGACCGACCATGCCACTACAATTTAAAAAGTTAGTTGATAGATGAAAATCATCATTTCAAATTTTTAGGATGTACACCTCTGAAGAGCCAAAAATTTCTAGAATTAAACTTTTTTCTTAACCTGATTTTGGGGTTTATAAATAAAGGCAACAGTAGTATACCGCTGTTCAAAACTCATAAATCTATGGACAAAAAAAATCGGTGTAACAAACTAAAACTGAGTGAAACACAACATTAAAATGTAACACACACAGCAACGGACTAAGCATTAAACAAAATCCGATGAGAATAACCAATACAACATCAAAACCAAATACATGAATTTGGGATAGAAAAGTACCGTGACACGTCTTATAGTAATGTGAATTCACACTAGAATATAGGGGAAAACAAACGACACAACGGAAACACAACGTAAAAATGTTACACACACAGAAACAAACTATGATATAACAATGGCCATTTTCCTGACTTGGTTCAGGACATTTTTAAAGAAATGGTTGGTTGAACCTGGTTTTGTGGCATGCCAAACCTGGCACTTTGATGGCATTGTTAAATATAAATATAACATTAAATATACAATACAAATAAATAGGAGAACGTATTAGGCAAAGAAACACATGAATAATAGATAACAAAAGGCATCAGGTTTAAAATTCATAACGTCAAAAACGCGCCTCGTCCAAACAAGAATTATCAAGTGACGCCCAGATATAAAAGTTGGAAAGTCAAAAAAAGGTTGGGGTACAAAGTTGTAAACCTCTGAGGATCAAAAGTTGAAAAAGGTTGTGCCAAATACGGCTAGGGTTTTCTGCTTGTGATAAGAATATCCTTATTACATGGAACAATTTATGCTATTGCAAACAGTCAATTTTATCAAATGAATATAAAAGATATACATGATAAAACTGACGTCTTAACTAATTATAGAAAATAAAACCCGAATACATAATACATTGAAGACCAACACAGAAAAAAGACACGCCCGACTTAGTGACAAACCAGGCCTGAACGCAAAAAGTAAACAATGACGTCACATACGAACGAAATGGTGAAAAGGCACAATATTACGTCATGCAGACATTTGAATTTCTGAAACAGCACAAATATGACGTCATATTTGCAAAATTATGTCTAAAAAATAAGATAGGAATAGGATTGATGACTGTAACAAAGTAATTGGTGAAGAAAAGTCATATGGTGGTGCACTTCTTTTTTTGCTACGGCCCTTTGAAAATACCGAATTTTGATGATTGCCCCATTTTTCATCGATTTGTACCTATATTTTGTACTTTTTTCTACTTTCTATAAATATATAGTGGATCAATCTGAATAAATTTTACTTTAAAAAAAAATGTAGGTGTTAATATAAGAAAGTTTCATCATATTTTGATGCTTTTTTGTGTAAAATTTACCATGCTGTCAATTTTGAATTTTGTGATTTTTCTCAGTTTTTAGAACAAAATGAATATTATTTCAATTTTTTTTTTGTAATAAATGATTGAAAAAATACATATCTAGGAAATTTGAAAAGACCAAAATGATATGGGATGTACATGATTCTTGTAAAATCATTTTTTGTATCCCTAACCCATTTTCTCAAAATTTTGGCTAAAAATACTGACTTGATTGGTCGTAAAATTTGAAAACTGGATTACTCAAAACCATTCATTGTAAATACACAATTTCTTCACAAAGTTATGTTTGATTATAGTTAGTTTTTTTAAATTCATTGATATTTTCCACTTATATCACATGTTTTGGAAATAATTCAAGAACGAGATTTCAACGAGACTGAACGAGACTGAAAAGTCAGAAGAATACATCCTTAAATGAAATAAAATAGATTTTCTTCATCAAGGTTATGAAGTTTATTATTTTAACAGAATAATTTCCCAAAGATTAAAAGAAAATTATTATCTACCCTTGGAATAATAAAAAAAACTGTATTTATAATGGGTCCCATCAATGATTTCTATAGAAATTCTAAACATCTTCACTTTTCAGGAGGGCGTTATCGCAAATATTTATTTTTGATAACAAAATTATGAAATTCAACACTCAATTTTTGAATAAAAATGTTTTTGGTTGTTCTAAAAAATGAATAAGGTTTTTTTAATTCAAGATGGGAACAAATAAATTATTCTTTGACCTAAACGAAAGCCCCCTTTTTTAAACCACACAAACGCAAAATATGAATTGTAGGGTTACATTTAAGAACTGCCTCAAGTCACCTATTTTAGGAAAGCAAATGACTGGCAGTTTTACGAACCGCAAAAATCTAAATTCTGTTTGACGTATAATCCAATTGAAAACAATTAATTAAGCGTTTAAAAAAAAATCAAAATTAAACTACATGGGAGTTATTCAGGGTATTTCATTTTTAGTTGCACCTAAAAGATATCTTACTATCAGAATTAATCCTTGATTCTTCGAAGTTTAGTTTAGCCATAATAAAAAGGAGTATATAACAGCAATAGAAAGTCATAAACAGTGCAGAATGAGTCTCTACACATTTTAGGCGACATTTATACTGTTGAGATAGTGTCAAGACATATTTAAGACTGTCAAGAATATGTCCGGACATATTCATACATTATTAAGAATGTCAGGAATATGTCAAAACTGACCAAGACAAATCTAAGACAGTCAAGAATTAGTCGAGACTAATCCAGACTCTTAGCAGATGCTACAGGAAGTTTCGGCAAAATTTGAGACCATGTTCATACTGTCAAGACACTTGTCAAAAGATCAAGAAACTTATCAGACAAATTCAATCTATGATAAGATGTTTTTTTAAATCAGACAAATAAAGAATGTCGAGTAAAAATTCATGCAAATTCAGAAAAAAAAACCCTGGTCTTTTCAGACTTTTTGACTTTTGCAGTACTGGCATTCAATTCAATCATTCTTACATTTTGTTATGTATATTGGAGCAGTTTATATGATCCATATATAACACTTAACGCATAGACACATGCGCTACAAGATCATACGATAGATATGATGACGAAATTAAAATCGTTCTCAGTGGAAAGACGAAGCAAAACAATTATGATTAAACGACAAAACAGCTTTGTTTGTGATGAATATGGTTTGTAACGTGAATCCATCGTGCAGTTAAATTAATTATAGCATATATGTCAGCATATAGAACTTAGAAGAAGTTATGTGTTGATAAAAATGGCAACGAACGAACATTAATCATGTTAATTGAAGTTCCCTGTTTTGTTTAGTCCGTCAGTTCTATTTTAGTTGCTTTCAAATGAATATAAAATTAGAATAAATCTGAACTTGTAAGATATGTAGGATACGTGTGTACTATAAATTCTATTGAAAAGCAGTATAAGAAAATTTCACTTACCTGTAAACTGATGGTATTTATATATGTATATAGATATAAATGTCTAACAGCGTATAAATATATGTATTTCGGGACGTCTGCCAATACACAAACTATAATTTCGTTTGCCTTTTGGGGAATGCTTAAATTACTTTCCATGCGTTTTTTCAAGAAAATATTTACCTAAAACTTATTTGAACATGATGTTAAATTCAAAAACACACTACTGAAATTTTCTTGAGCACTCTTTGGACTTTTTCGTAACAAATAGCACAATCCAGAAATTTAACAAAAGTTCAACAAAACTATGATTCTGTTCAAGCAATATTGTTGAAACGGTCAGATTTTCTCGTGGTATAGCTAGAAAATTGTTACGAAAAGGTTCATTACATGTTCAAGTTAAGCTCTGACATTTTTCAGACATGATTTAGAATGTTTCATAATTATTTTAAGCATTTTTTTACATTTCTAGTAGTTTCCAATCAAGAGTCAGCTATTCTTCAGAAAAAGAGTTTCCATCATGTTCAAATAATACTCAAACAATTTCATAAGAGGTTAAAATGATTTTCAGATCATGTGCAGACGTTTATAAAGATACTTTCTGATGATTTTCAGACAGTATACAGCTTTCATGTGTATGGTTCACCAACAATTATATACAATTAAAATTGTTCTAGATATGAATAATAATTGCATATCGTTCTGAAGATGAAATGGTACTTACTTTGCTTTTGTACTCTGAGTTCAGTTCTTCGTGTCGTTGTAAGTTTATATTTCATGAGGCACCAAATTGATGATACAAGCCGATTCAATTTATCATTTAGTTTGATACATAGTTCCTCCGTATACAAAGGTTTTCCACACCATTATTTTGTAATACAGTGGTTGTGGCTGCTTGCTTTCTGTCATATGTTTTATTTCTAGTGTTGAAGTGTTAATGGGGATAAATGTTTTCTCTTTTAAATTGATTTAAATTTCGATCACACTGGGGACTTTTATATCAATCTTTTCAATCTTAGTCTATAATCAGTTGTCTCACAAACAATCCTCTATAGTTTAAGATCTTTATAACTGAATAAAGTGAAAGTCTTTAAGCTGACGTTTAAACTTGGTCTAAGTTTTGTACTCAATTCAAAAGCCTCATGAAAAAAGCAAACATAGTATACATGTATATACATATATTCTAACATCTTTTTCTTTTAAAAAACACTTTGTGTTGAAAAATTAAATAATTAGAAGAAAAATACGAATGTCCAAGGCAAATTGAAAAAGGTGAGGTCTAGCCTAAATTGACAAAATTAAAGGCTAGCAAGTAATATTACCCACGGTGTTAAATAGCAATACTTTACCTATGGCATAATTATTTTTAAAATTAGGTGCTTGTCCATTTCATTGTTAAGGAATAGGCAGACAAACATTATTTTTACTCACATAATCTTTTCTGTATTCCAAGTTTCTTTCAGGTCATCAAACTCAAATAGTTGAATCTAACTTATTATGCGTGTAAATCCTCAACGCTACCCTGATTTAAAACTTTTCTCCTGCAAGATAAAACAAACAACAAAGAACCGATTTTCATAATGCATAGATATCAATATTGGGAACTTGTACCACAGGAAAAATCAAATAGTTAAATGGAAAATTGTCGCTAGAAACTAAGAAACCACGAGGCGTTGCGAATGAAATTGACATGAAATTAACAACGTCGTCACAGGTAAAATAGCGATAAACAGATTATAATTGGTTATCTGAACTCGATTGCTTTTCTCGTTGAGATAACCAACGATAATCTATAAAATTTTTAATATCGAATAATGATAAGGTGAAGGCTCATACATTAGGAACTCTGTATTCAGTGTGTTAAAAGATTATTAATCATGCTGTGTACTAAACCTAAAAGTTAAACCAGATTTTCAGTGGCTAGTGTACAACGAAACAGTCTGCAAAACAAAGACATGTCGATTCCCCTAATTGAACTCACTACTTCGACTACGAGCCGACCAATCTTTGAAAATCTGAATATAAAGAGAAGTTCTCTCATAAATGTTTTACCATGTTCTCGGTAATGACATTTTCAAGTGTGATTATCGTGCTCATCTTTAGAATTCAACCAATCGAAATACTGAATTTCGAGCACAAGTATTGTTCTTGAAGTAATGACTAAGAGCCCTGATCCTTAGGTTATTAAATTCTACTAGTAATAGGAGCAAACAATGTATTCGCGAATCACCAAATGTAGTTTATCATTTCGGTGACGTTTGAGTCTCAGAACGATACACAAGCTTCTTGTTTGCTGGACGTATTATTTTCTGTCCAAATGAAAGATACCACTGTATTAATTTCAAGGGTCTGAAGTGTTTCTCAAAGATGAATATGTAGCCGTATCTGTGTCTTTTAAAGTTTTATTAGTCGAAGCAGGATAAGAAGTATGGCATTCCTAAAACTTTATAATGGTTTTTGAGTGAAACATAGTTAAAAACATTCAAAATCTAATGCAGATATGTTTTAATATGTTTACTTGGTTTATAAACTAGCAAAGGAATATCAGTCTTTAACTGTCATTTTGATCTTACCATCATCTAAATATCTACAAAGCCTTTATAATGAGGGATGAAGTCATGTTCAGACTTTAATTAAATTTTCAAACTTATCTACTCCGGTAAGTTAAGTACTGTTCAGACTGTTGCTGGCAGTCAATTCACAGCACTGTTGAGTAGCTTTTCAGACATTTCAAAATGTTCTTGATAAACAATTACGGATATTAATTGACTGCAAGCTAATTATTTGAACAGGACAGAATTTACTTCAGTGCATAAGTCAGAAAATTGACCGACTAACTAGAGATTACTAAATGATGTGTTTATCAGTCTTTCAAAGGCTGTTTAAATCAGAATAACAGTTTGAGATCAAAACTGGTTTGATAGTATTAAAGCTTTTAAAGTATTCGATTCTAGACAGTACCAAAATGCGTTATATTTGTTGAATATAGCTTTTCGTGTAAGTAGAATGCAGCTTCCTATCAAGACCTTCAAACGAATTTGAATTGTTGAAATGTCTTTAGTGTAAGCGGAGCAAGTTGTTGCAGTAGACTGACATTTACGATGTCATCAACATTGTACAATGCTGTATCGACTTACCCCCAGTTACCATCGTTTCGTAGTTTTAAATTAATCAAATTGGATTTGATTCCCATAACGAATTTTGTTTTATGATGAATTAAATGTTTTAATATGACGTGCTTCTTTCGCTTTGTAAACAACCGTGTGATACAATTATCGATATATCTATACACAATATACGAGATATACACGTTCATGTCGTTTACAAATTTACTTGCCACGTAAATCCACATGTAGCGTACCCTATATGCAAACACTATCTCTCGATTTTGCTGTTTTAAAGCTGTTTCAAAAACAGAACAAGCTCTGACATAACTGTTCGGTCGGTTGATATTGCATTAAATAAAGCACTCAGGTAAGTGAAGTTTTATTTTCTATTTGCATATTTATGGATTTCAGCAAATTAACATGGCGGCTGAATACTTATTTACGATATGTTAAGGTTCATGTGGACCCTATGGCTAAAATGGCCGTATTTTCACCTCAAAATTTACTCTGAGTACAGACAAACCTGCGCATCTGTAAAAAAATTTAGGCATAGCATGCCCTAGATAAATGAATTTTAAGTATGTTTTATGTTTTAGAAAAAGAAAACTTACCAGGATTTTGCCGTGCACTTTTTTCTATTCCTCCAGAAGATGCCAAAATAAACTAAGTTGGGAAACAGGTTTGAGAACTTCCCCACAGGTAAAAATTAAAGTGAGCATTTTTAATTGACATAGACATTAGATGGACAATAGATACATGACAATAATTGGTTATTTAAACTGTGTACCTGAGTGGACCATATCAAGGTAAACTCAACTGTTTGTTAATTTTATCATCTTCTGCAGAGACGAAAAAAAAGTGTACGGCAAAATCCAGTTAAGTTATGAATTTTCTAAATCATACAATGCATTTGAATTCTATTTATCTAGGGCATGCTATGCCTTAAAACTTTTCCAGATGCACAGGTTTGCCTGTACTCAGAAACAATTTTAAGGTGAAAATACGGCCATTTTAGCCATAAGGTCCACATGAACCTTAACTGTTGATTTGGCGGTTTATAGTAGTAAAACGAGAGAAAACATGCTTGTATAAAGATGTTCAAGAATTCAACACATTATTATTCAGATTATCTATAACTTAAATCAAACAGGCATTACATCAGTTTGGTTCTTGTTACCTTATTTTTCTGGGTGTGTAATATAAAGTACACACACACGACACATGTATCTTTGCTTCAGTTTTGTTTATCTTTTTTAAATCACAGTGTTTGTCTTGTTAGAATAGAAATAATTCATGTAAGCCAAAGATTTGTTTTAATACTTTTTCACATGGCCAGGAACATTAATTTTTATGCAATAATATCAAACTATACTATTTTCACTGCTTCAAAAGTGCATTTTGACAAATAGAAGATCTTGGATAATTCTTGAGATCATTATATTGGTATATTCAAAATATGAATTATCGAACAAAAAAAGCCAAACTCAGACAAGAAATCAGAGCTATGAATAGGAAGATCTTTTCTCAGTCTCAAATTATTCTTTTGTTTATTCTCTGCAAACATACACCTAGTCAGGAGCCTCTGAGCTTTGTTAGTCTTTTATGTTTTTTTTTAAATTGAAGTTCATTTATATTTTTAGGAGTTGAGTGTGACGTCCATTTTCACTGAACTAATATAAATTTATGTTGAGGAGCCAGCTCCGCCTCAGGATGTAGGATTTTCTAGCTGTGTTGGTGACCCATTGATGACATTCGGCTTTGTTTTAACTGTTTGGTCGAGTTGTTGACTTTTAGACACACTACCCATTCCATTCTGTATTTATCAAAACAATATTTATATTTGCAAGCCAGTGTTTATATTTAATCTGTATCTTTACTTGAATTGCTTGCATTATTTTAATGGCTTATAAAACATTTAAAAAAACTATTGCCTCAATTTTTTTTAAAGAAAAATTTCTAAAGAATAAATATAGAAACACAAACACAAAAAAGGAAAAGCTCACGTTGCTACAGTCTAAGTGAAGTGAACTTAATAGAAGCATTTCATATATCAGACTATGCGTTATGCATATGCAGTGTGGGATTTGCCCATTGTTATTGGTTACTATAGTTGCTTACATCCACGTCATTTGAAGTCTGGTAAAACGTTATCCTATTGGCTATCATACCCAATCTTCTTATTTTAAAATATACCTTTACATAATAGAATAAAATGCTTCTCTGAGCGCAGCCTGATACGACAGCAGAGGTCATACTCTCAATAGTTGGGGCAAATTTGGACACACTATTCATGCTTGATACTGTCTGAATTTGGACTGTGATCAAATTTTTAACATAATTGTTTCTGACAAAAAATAAATGTGGTCAAAGATCTTATAAATCTATTGCACAAACTGTGCAATTGAAGATTTTCAAATATTTGAAACATTTTCAAAACAAATATAAATACCTTCAATAAATTGCCCCCCCCCCCCACTACCACCCCCATCCCCCCCCAAAAAAAATATTGAAATTCCGGTGAAGCAATAACCCCAAAACTCGAAGATTGCTTGTTTTTGGCCCCATTTGGACCCTTAATTCCTAATTTTTACCCCAATTACCCCTATAAAGAATTCCAACCTTCTACTTGTAGTATTAAAAATTGTGGTACAATTTCAGAGCAATCGAAATAGTTATACACAAGTTTTTATCCTGAAACTAGAAAAAACGCCTGTTTGGGCCCTATTTGGGCCCTTATTCCCAAAATCAATCCCAGTCTTCCATTTGTGGTATTGAACCTTCTTAAAAAATGTTCATAGAGATCCTTTCACTTAAACTAAAGTTATTTTCCGGAAACCAATGTGTCTTCGGACGACGACGCAGACGACGACGACATCATACCATTATACGATCCCTAAAAGAAATTTGCGGTCGTATAAAAATGTTTTTAATCAATATCTAATTCTACGAAATTGAATGCATTTCGTTAAGCTGTTCACTTGTTTTGTACTAGATCAATCCGCATGGTTAAATTTATTCAGTTTTTCCTATAATATTGTTATATTTTCGGAAGATTTGCAGTGTTATTCCTGAACATTTGAGCAATAGTCAAAATATTACAAAATGCTTTAAGCGATTTTCAAATGCGTTTCTGAATAGTTACGTTTTATTCTGTAATATAAAGATAAGAAGTATATCATTTGATTGCTTATGAGACAACTATCCCTGATACCAAAAGAAGTAGATGTTAGCAACTTTAGTTTACCTTCAGCTATAAGAAAACTCCAAAATGTATGAAAAGCTATGAAACAACGACATGAAAAAATTAATGTAACAATTCAATCGAGAAACCTTTCCGCCTTCTTTATGTACAATAAAATAAACGACAAGCAACTATGAGAGATAGCGACAAGCGACAACAACAGAAAACAGGCTCCTGGTATGGGTTAAGAACATACAAAATGTAGCGTGGTAAAACATGGTAGGGAGTGATCAACCCTAGTTCGAACCTAGGACAGAATAGTACCTGCTCAACATAAGGACAAAATATAATAATGCGTTAAAAAAGATGGTTTTAAGCAAAGGGTATAAAGAGTGCATCTAAGTTTAAATAGTAACAAAGTGTTCAATATTTTTTAAGATTTGTTTCTGAATAGTTCAGTAGCAAATTGTCGTTCTGTTAAGACAGCTATATACATTATGTTTAAACAGTAAAGCAGTGTTCAAAAAGTAATAAAGATATTGGTATTATATTTTCACATTTTGTTTAAAATGTTTCCAGCTTCAAGTCTAAACTGTTCAGCACTGTCTTAACTTTACAGATTTGAAAATATGATTAGAACTTGTAGTAAGGTAACAAATAAATGAGAAGAAGAATAGACAATGACAATCATTTTCATGTTGCTAATTTTCTTAAATTATTGATATTGATTGGAAGAGAAAAAACGGTACAATCACAAAACGTTATTAACACGGACAGGCATTTTAAGATAAGTTAACTTCAAATTCTAACGTCCTTCAAACGCTTTGAGTACACACCCGTGTTAAAATATAAATATATTCTCTTGGCTGTTCCGATTGTACTCCCATGTCATATGATTTTTTATGAATGAGCTACTCGACGTCATGAAACCATGACGTCAGAACATCAGCATTTTACGGGAAAATACATGCTTGTAAAACCGAAAATCATCACAAACAAGAAAACGTAAACAAATGATGATAAAATATGTTATATAAGCCATTTGTGTATACCTATAAGACACATAAAGTACAATTGTCATTTAGATTCATCCAAACCTATCTAAATAATTACTGTAAATAGTTTAAGCATGTCATTTATTCAGTTTGTTCCGTTCTTTTACGTCAATTTAATAGTGCGTTTATTTATGGGAACGGCTAATAATGCCTTCACCCAGAGCTCTTCGATTCAAAACAATTGCCGTATTTGTCCTATTAGAATCGAAAAAAATTACTCCGGGTAAAATATTTGTCATAAAGGGCAAACCCGTGGTAAAATCACGCTATATTCAAGCCCCCATTAATTATTTCTTAGGTAAACAACTATTGCATATAACTGATCTATTAAAAACAAGTGTCATGCTTGTTTAAAACGTAAAATATTTAGTGTCAAATTTATTTCTCTACTTTCCAACACTGACAGTGAAAACTAAAACAAAAAAAAAGTAACTTTTTCATGTATTATCTAAGAGTTTGAATAAAAATGTTCGTTTAACATGCGGATCTTTGGATTTGATCTTTTTATTAAACTAAAAACATATGATATCAAACATTAGGGCAGTGATCACATGCTGTATCAATATTATGTTTGTGAACTAATTAAATGAAAGCAGCACATGAATACAAAATGTGTTCTCCGATTTTTGAATGGTTTTTATTTCTACATGATATTTTGTATTAAAACAAGAAAATAGCATTCAATTACAAGTGTTGTTCCAGTAAATGTTTGTTAAGCAATAGTTGTTTACCATTGTTCATAAATTGATTAAGAATATACACGAGGAACAAACAAAGAGAATAACAAATTCATTACAACAAATTATAGCAACGAAGAAATGGTTACATGCTGTTATAAAATATCTTTCGCGATAACAACAAATTATCGGGCTATTGAAAATAATTCTTGATTTAGGTCTGATCTCTTTCTGTTATTTTGCATAAACAAATGTAGTTTCGAGTTTGGTAAACTCAAAATTAGGTATTAAAGTTCATAGAGAGGAATCAAGTGTATGGAATATTCAAAACCTAATTAATTCCGCACTCACATATCATCAAAATGACTGAAATACGGAAGAGTTCTGCGTGCAATAACACTTTATTAGTTTCCACTTTAATGTTATTTTCATATTTGCAAGACTCCACTCAGTGTTATGAATATTTCATCTCGTTTTCGTACTATAAAGTTCTAAACATAACAAATACCAATAAGAATACCAATAGATAAAATTCCTCTTGACTACGAAAGAACTACCGTAACACTTAATAAACCACTACATATGGAGATGTATGTTGGTTTGTTAGTTAAGGGGTTCGAAAGGTGTCTTTTTCATTCATCTTAAGAACTTTAATAAATTGATTCAATAGCTTGAACTAATTTATTTCAAGGTCAGTACTTGTGTAAAAACGTGAGAATAAATATAGTTCGTTCGTTTTTCATTCATTGATTTCAAGTATTGTTTGATTATAAAACAATTGGTATGTAATTTAGAATCAATACCCTTTCATTTACAGGATTATTAACATGATAATGCAATGTAATTTGCTGGACATGTAAGAAGAAAATAGATACGATGGGCGGATTAAAAACACAGAAGTTAAGGAAAAAGCACATTCGTGTCCAAAAGGAAAAAGACAAAACGAAAAAAACAACAATATACTGGAAACGAATTAGACAAAACCATACCCGCTAAAACGGATGTTAAATCAAATGCACTGGATGATAACTCAAGAGTAATTTTTTAAGATTCAGAAATAAAAGCTTTTATTGGTCGAAAAGACCTCATAGAAATAATCTATGTTAAAATCTTGAAATCAAGAGCATCGAATTTTTTTTATTTTTTTTTAAAGACGCTAATATTTACTTAGTCAGTGGTATATCACGCTCTCATATGATTTTTATGAACTTTGGAAACTTTCACTCTTGCATGAAAGGTTCGATACATCAATAGTATTTCCACAATGTATTTACAAAGTAGTCGACCATTCGTTGTTTGCTTTCATTTACTTGCACACCTTCCTTTACATCAGCAATGAATGATATACTTGTTTCATATTTCTTTTTTTTTTTTAAATCATTCTGTCAATTTACCATTTGTTTTCATTTGTTTCCATTTTAGATTAGTATTCAGTGTCAAATCTTTACATGAGAAATTGTTAAGTGCCTATATTTTATACTTCAATAAAGATCCCAATGGGCATTCAAACTCATAAGTCGAAAAGAAACTGACAACGTCATGCATGAAAAAAAAGACCAACAGACAAACAAGAGTACACAAAACACAACATAGAAAATTAAAGACTGAGTAAGACGAACCCAACAATAAACTTGGAGTGATCCCATGTACTCCGGAAGGTCCAGCAGTTCCTGCTCCACTTATGGCAAACGTGATGCTCGTGGTAATACAAACCCGGTGATCGTTCTAATTCGGTAAGTCACTTTCGTGGAAAGGTGGTTACTAGAAGTTACGTTAACTGGAACATATTCGTTTTTATCTGCGAAAAAGTCAAACCACTCGTGATGGCGTTCCTCAAACTTGCAAAGGGATAATTTCAATTTCACCACTTGGAACTATTGGTTTGAAATCTTTCATGGAAGCAGTAACTCTTAATCAAGGAAATTATGATAGGAAGTACAAGCCCGAGAAAATCGTATCAACTTGGAGATATATACTCCATATACAGATGCTGCTGGAATGTTGCTACATAGAAATAGAGAGTTCATTATTTGGAAGCTGAAATAATCTCTTTTGTCGTAAAGTTTAGTTGTCCACCAACCCTCATTGTCAATTCATAGATGTAAGTCAATATATGAGGCAAACTTATCTGTATCTGTTGTATCCCTTATCTCTAGTTCAACATAGTCACCAAATTTTGAATTATTTAGTGAGAGAACATCGTCTATATAGCGGAAATTAAATTTAAATGACATTGTTAACTTCTTAATGTCCTACGTTTATAAACATTATAGAAAAAAACTCCGTTGGTGCTTACATAACATCCAGAATAATTTAAAATTGTTGAATTGCTTGAATTTAGATTTATTCATCGTAGTCTAGAAAATCTGAAAAGCTTTTCTTTCCCAATGCAGGGTACACGTGAATGAAATAACTTTTGAAGAATCTACTTTTGAATAATTTATCGTTAATTCTATGAAATATCGCAATTACTTAGGGACGTTGTTATTTTTGTATTATAAATGGTTTTTTTCTTCAATATTTACAATGGTAACTATGTTTATTTTGTTCATGTTGTTTTCAACCGACCCTCATTGGTAATTTTTAGATGTAAGTGAAGATATGAAGCAAACATGTACATTATCTACTATGTCCTTTAATCAAACTCAATGGAACAGCATAACAATCACACTACAGAAAATTAATAGCAAGTTTTCCAATTCGTGATAAATGCAGATAAATCGTAAAAAGAAACTTCCTAACCAAAGCTTTAAACTAAAGTCATTTTTTTAATAGTGTTAACATTTATAATGAAAACCCGAGGAACTATTTGACAGAAATTGCAGCCCAGACTCCTACGCATTGTGTATTGATGTAAAAATGTACCGCTTCAACGTACTGGTGAAATACATGCAATTGTCTTAAAGTATAATTTTCAAACAGGTTACATAACTCTAGTGCTTAGGTATTATCATCATACTAGTTTAGAATGTAATGTCATTATTCTTATCTCCAAGAAGTTATTAAAATCCTTGAGAGAGAAATACTAATTTGATTTAATTATTATCGGTCAATTAGTTCTTTCAAACGTAAACTATTCAGGCATTTTCGAATAATTCCACATATTTCTGGTTTTTTAGGGGTGTCATATATACGCAATCGACAGGAAATGAAAAATACTTGCGGAAGAAATTAAAAAAATTTATACACTTTATTTGAAAATCAATTAGTCATTTACATTCTATTGAGGTCATTTTTTTTATGTTCCTTATATAAGTAACTTTTATGTATACAGTTCATAACATTGTTTAATATTTACAATGCAGGCGATTATTCTACTTATATGTTTGTGTAAAGGTTTGTAGAATTTGTCAATCTTGTGTAGGTAAAAGAGACAAAACTAAGTATGCTTTTCAATTTTTATTTTTTTTTACAATTTACAAGTTAAATGTTTAATTTCTCCTTTCAGGCTTTTTTTTTTCCTCGTTTGTTATGGTAGCATTTGAAAATTGAACTCTGTGAAATAATTTTGTTTTCTTGATACAAAGAGTTAAAACGAATTGTATGTATTCTTTTGTAGTATCAGCAATATGTGCAAACGATAACACACAGTGCAAGAAGATGAATAAAACAATTAAGTCATTGGTTTCAAAAGTTCGATCCACAATAGTTTTAAAATGTCCTGTCAGCCAACAGCATGAACAGTTGACGTACCTTTGGGAAAATGGAGAAACTGCTATAGCAGACGGAGAAACAATAAACCCAAAGTTTAAAAACTTGAAAAAGTTTACTGTTACTCGCACCCTTCGAGAATACAATTTAAAAATATCTAATATCTCGACAGCTGATGGTGGGGAATACTGTTGCGAAAAAAAATGTTCCCAGTATTGCGTACAGTTATCTGTAAAAGGTAATGATATTATATATCTTTGTTCTTTGTTCTTCTATTTTGTTTGCTTGTGGATTTTTTTATTTTTTTAGGGAACATGATCTATAGAAAATCTCGTTTTACCAACAGTAAACATTGCAAGTCATTTTTTGAATAAATTAAAAACTGTTTCCAACTTTAAAATAATTAAAGGTGGACATCTGTATTCATTTGTTTCATAAAAAGGATGTATTTTGAACCTTGAATATATTTCACTTTTATATCTTTCGGTTGTTATATAATTGTTTTAAACCCTCAATCATTTTTACATCTATGGCATTTTATATTTTTCATGCAGCCTATATAGCTAATGAATGTAAATACAAATTCCCACACAAAGATTTTATAAAAATAAAAGATGCGGTATGATTGCAAATGAGACAACTCGCAACAAGTGACCAACTGACATAGAAATAAATTAAAGGTCACCGTATAGCCTTCAAGAATGAGCAACACTCATTTCGCATAGTCGGCTATAAAAGGCCTCAAATGACAAATTTAAAACAATTCAAACGAGAAAACTAATAGTCTGATTGAAGTACAAAAGAATAAACGAAAAATAAATACAGTTACAAACGACAACCACTAACAGACTCCCGAATTGGGACAGGCACATAATTTGTACTTCTCTTTGTGTGGTCTTTTGTGTACTTGTGTCTACTATTTTCCTTCTACCGAACGAATTGTGTTTCTATTTTAGAAGAATAGGAATATGTGAAATGATTGACAATGCGTTTAATCAAAAATATGATAAGCTATCCAACGTATATTAGCATAAAAAAAACATTTTATATTTGACTCCCTTTACATGCAATATCATGAGAATGAGTTAGATTTTCTCAATGACTCGGGAACAAAAAAACTGTAAATTTGACCATTTATATCATTTTTTTAATATATCTTAGTTTGTAACACACTGAGACATTATTGTTATCTTGGTCTTTTTAGGTTTGTTTTAGCTTTAATTTTCAGAAAATGTTTTGATAAGATTATCAAAATATTAACAAAATATGCTTCCATACAATTCATTTGAAGAACAGATATTGGTAAAAATATATCTACATAAAACCACGTACACGTTTAAAGTGATATGCATTCTCAACCTGTCTATTATTGACAGAAGATAAAAAGATACCAAATTGTCAAAAAAAACATTGGTCGAATAAAAAATCCCCGTCAGAAATTTCATGAAAACAAGAAATGCCCCGAAAACACTATCCAGATAACTAAAGATTGAGCAATACGAACTCCAGCAATAACCGGCTATAGAATAAGATGCCGCCAAATTATAAGCAGTCCAAGTCCACTAATGGTGTCTGTCTTGTTACTTATGACATTTCAAAATTCTTTAACGACATTCTTCTTTTCATTTAAAAATAAAACCATTTTCAATCTCCAATAAGTCATAGAATAAACCTGATTGAACTGAAATTGCAACGTCATTTTATTTGTTCGTGCTGCTCGCTAAGAAATGAAATGAAATCACTCTTAAAGTAAATTAACATGTCTCTAAAAAAAAAGATGTGGTATGATTGCCAATGAGACAATTCTCCACAAGAGACCAAATGACACAGAAATTAACAACTATAGGTCACCGTACGGCCTTCAATAATGAACAAAGCCCATACCGCATAATCAGCTATAAAAGGCCACGAAATGACAATGTATAACAATTCAAACGAGAAATCTAATGGCTTACTTTTTTTCAAAAAATGAACGAAAAACAATAATGTAACACATAAACAAACAACAAACACTGAATTACAGGGTCCTAAGTTGGGACAGGCACATACACACAGAATGTGGCGGTGTTAAACATGTTAGCGGGATCCCAACCCTCCCCATAACCTGGGACAGTGGTGTAATAGTACAACATAAGAACGAACAATAAAAATCAGTTGAAAAAGGCTTAACTCATCAGATGAATACAAATACAAATACTATACAGAGTAGAGTGGCCGGGTACTTTTACACCCCAACAACAATAAGACACTAAGTACTCGCTGTTACTGACAGCTAGTTCAAAGCCATTAACAATTAGTAAGAAAACATGCATCTAAGACTAAATCATCAATCAGTACACAACCAACGTCCAATGGATTTAGTGTAAAGACGTCATAAAAAGTCAGAGACAAACATGACCTTGTTCAATATCAAGATACAGGTATCGACATATTGTAGATCCATGAATGTGTCTATGTATATTACAATAATATTTAGTTTACTTTAAATTTACTGATAAAAAAGTCAATAGTAATACCCACAAAAAAAACTATTCAATGATCCAATTACAGTGTTGAACTGGTAACCTTTAAAAATAAGTTTATTTAAATAATCTTTAGAAAATAGTAAAACACAAAAATACTGAACTCAGAGGAAAATGAAATCGGAAAGTCCCTAATCAAATGGCAAATTCAAATGACAAAACACATCAAAAACGAATGGACAAAAACTGTCATATTCCCGACTTGGAACAGGCATTTTCAAATGTAGAAAATGGTGGATAAAACTTGGTTTTATAGCGCTAAACCTCTTACTTTGTACAACAGTCTGGTCAAATTTAAATAAGTTAACCACGATCGTTTCTAAATTTCCCGGCATGGTTATCAACATTTCTGTTATAATGAGGATGTGCTATCCCGTTTGAAAAAAGTTTTCTACAGGTTCAACCAAACTTCAAAACCAATGAAGAATTTAGTAAAGGTTTTATATAATTTGTGTTTCTTAATCGTGAAACGGTCAATTTTCTATGCGATTCACCACATCTAAATGGATGTCTTAGATCTACTACAAACTGCAAAAGATCCAAATATTTCTTTCAGAATCGAAATAATTCTTTCATGTCAGGCTATACTAATTCTAACATGATTAAGCATTTCATTTAGCAACATTTTACAACTCTCCTTGATGCTTCTGCATAATTTGGATACCCACTTTAGGGGGAAATTTAAACAAGTACGGTAAGCTTAAGGTAACATATGTTTTACTTTTACGTTTTTTTTTTCAACTGTGACTGTTTTTTATTGACGTTCTACGTACATTCAGGTCACTAGATACACGAATTTGAGCTGAAGCGGTAAGTTTGTTCTACACAGCTCAAAAAGCTCAACAGTGAATTATTAAGTAATTTAAGTCTTTCAGTTACATTTCAGCCTTATCCACTTCGGTAAATGCAGCATGGTTCACACTCTGTCTGAAATGCTATTGAACTATACTGAATTGACTGTTAGCTATTTGTCGGAACAGTACTGAATTGACTGCTAGCTATTTGTCGGAACAGTACTGAATTGACGGCTAGCGACTTGTCGGAACAGTACTGAATTGACTCCTAGCCATTTGTCGGAACAGTACTGAATTGACTCCTAGCTATTTGTTGGAACGGTACTGAATTGACTGCTAGCTATTTGTCGGAACAGTGCTGAATTGACTGCTAGCGATGTGTCACAACAGTACTGAATTGACGGCTAGCGATGTGTCGGAACAGTACTGAATTGACTGCTAGCGATGCGTCCGAACAGTACTGAATTGACGGCTAGCGATGTGTCGTAACAGTTCTGAATTGACGGCTAGCGATGTGTCGGAACAGTACTGAATTGACGGCTAGCGATGTGTCGGAACAGTACTGAATTGACTGCTAGCGATGTGTCGAAACAGTACTGAATTGACTCCTAGCCATTTGTCGGAACAGTACTGAATTGACGGCTAGCGATGTGTCGGAACAGTACTGAACTGACTTCTAGCAATTTATCGAAACAGTACTGAATTGACTGCTAGCGATTTATCGGAACAGTACTGAATTGACTGCTAGCGATTTATCGGAACAGTGCTGAATTGACTGCTAGCGATGTGTCGGAACAGTACTGAATTGACGGCTAGCGATGTGTCGGAACAGTACTGAATTGACGGCTAGCGATGTGTCGGAACAGTACTGAATTGACGGCTAACGATGTGTCGGAACAGTACTGAATTGACTGCTAGCGATGTGTCGGAACAGTACTGAATTATTCCTAGTCATTTGTCGGAACAGTACTGAATTGACAGCTAGTGATGTGTCGGAACAGTACTGAACTGACTGCTAGCGATTTATCGGAACAGTACTGAATTGACTGCTAGCAATTTATCAAAACAGTACTGAAATGACGGCTAGCGATGTGTCGGAACAGTACTGAACTGACTGCTAGCGATTTATCGGAACAGTACTGAATTGACTGCTAGCAATTTATCGAAACAGTACTGAATTGACTGCTAGCGATTTATCGGAACAGTACTGAATTGACTGCTAGCGATTTATTGGAACAGTGCTGAATTGACTGCTAGCGATGTGTCGGAACAGTACTGAATTGACGGCTAGCGATGTGTCGGAACAGTACTGAATTGACGGCTAACGATGTGTCGGAACAGTACTGAATTGACTGCTAGCGATGTGTCGGAACAGTACTGAATTGACTCCTAGTCATTTGTCGGAACAGTACTGAATTGACAGCTAGCGATGTGTCGGAACAGTACTGAACTGACTGCTAGCGATTTATCGGAACAGTACTAAATTGACTGCTAGCAATTTATCGAAACAGTACTGAAATGACTGCTAGCGATTTATCAGAACAGTGCTGAATTGACTGCTAGCGATTTATCGGAACAGTACTGAATTGACTGCTAGCAATTTATCGAAACAGTACTGAAATGACTGCTAGCGATTTATCGGAACAGTACTGAATTGACTGCTAGCAATTTATCGAAACAGTACTGAAATGACTGCTAGCGATTTATCGGAACAGTACTGAATTGACTGCTAGCGATTTATCGGAACAGTGCTGAATTGACTGCTAGCGATGTGTCGGAACAGTACTGAATTGGATGCTAGCAATTTGTCTGAAACATTGCAGAATTTACCGCAGTGACTAAGAGTCTGAACATAATAAATAATTCGTGGATCAGACTTTAAGATTTAAATTCATTAAAAGCGGTTTCAAATTGGTATTTTCGTATTGTTAAAACCCAATGATATATATAGGAAAAAAATCATGTTTTCACTTATAACTAAGGAAACAAAAAATGTAATTTTTTTTGTGTGGTATTATCATTAGAGGAAATGATTAATGCTTTCAATAATTGTATAATTTAGCCAATTTGATTTCTCTCATACATAATGTGTCGACTTCCAAAACGAAATTGCAGAGTCTCCTTAACTAGACCTGATAAAATACTGAGATTAAGATTTCCTATTCGCGCTGTTAGGTGTATTCTTGTCTTTCTTTTTTGCTTACGTACTTGTTCGGGAGAGTCAGATTTCGACAATTTTTCTATATATATATATATTTATTGATTATAGTGATTTTTTATTTTAATGGTGAATTTTTTTGACTTGTATGTTTTTTACGGGATATATTTGAAATTTTTATAGAATTTTAAGCTTTTAAGTGTCTCATAAGTCGTTATTATGGCTGGATATTGATTGTTTTATGTGTATATATTTTGTATAATTTTTGTAATGTTGCTTATATTTATGTCAATCAATATGTGACACTTTAATAAACTATTTACTTACTTACTTTAAATGCCATTTTGTTTTTCTTTGTTGATATACATTTGTTGTTTTATAACGATTTTTCTATAACATAATGTTGATTGCTGTATCAAAGTTTTGGATAATTTTACCAATTATGTTTGTTTTGTTCACACATTGTTATACCCCATGCCATATTTGCGTCGGTATAATGTTTTTGATCAGTCCGTCAGTCCTGTTTTTGTCATCACAACTCCTCTGAAACTACACAACTAGATTTCATGCAACTTTGTAGATAATAAGGACCTAATATGGAGGTGTGCATATCCACAAGAAATTATTATTAGTTGACTTTTGGAGGACATAGAAATCTAATGCGGGGTTGTTTTTTTTTTTTGCCATTTGATTTGGGACTTTTCAATTTGAGTTTTCATTTGAGTAGGGTATTTTTGTGATTTTTCTTTTTTCAATCAAAGATTGGTGAAGAAGCCTGATCTTGAATTTCATACCTTCAAAATTACCAACCCAAAACACGAAACCAGTACTTTTAAATTTAACAATTTGAAAATTACACTTAACATAACTGGAGAGTATTTGTTAGCAGAAATAGAAAAAACTGTTCAAGAAGGGTTTTTCAGAAAACTGTATTATCAATTTTCACTAAAATTTCTACACATAGTTTACGCTAGCATGTCGTGTTTACGAAATTATATCTTCCTGCTCAATCTTACTTGCAAAAAGAAAACAGCTCGCATTCGGTCCTTTTTTGTAATACCACTTCCGAGAAACCGAGTATCCTAATTTTACTAGTATAATCTTGAAAGAGGTACTCTCAAGACCTACTCTATTCATTATCGTAGAAATCACGTACTAATTATTGCAAAATTCAAAACGGATTTTTTTTGCCACAAAAGCGTTAAACCCAACAGCACTGAAGGAATAGTACTCAAAACGTTTGTTTGTACTTTCATTGTATTTAAATTATCAAATCTGTTTAATGTCTTTGCTTTTGATATAAGCTAATCAACCGTTAAGGATCGAAGTGTCTACCAAGAGGGAAACAGAAAACCTCTATCTATATAGATAGACCCTTTCACTGCCATAACTATTAAATACCTTGTCTAAAACAATGTATGCATACAATGCTTTAAAGGTAGAAGGCAAAGTTATACCGGTCATTTATATCTTGTTTCCAACGAAATATTCAATGAGCCATATATCTAAATACTCATATAATATAAAGGTAAACTAGGAGATAACCGAAATGTATTTTAAGCTTAAACATAGACCAGGCTCATAATAAAATTCAATTGTCCCATTCTAATGCATTATCACAGTCATTACTTTGATGTAAAAAAAAAATCATATATCAAAAGTTCCGAGAAACCGAGTAGCTTAATTTTACTAGTATAATCTTGAAAGAGGTGCTCTCAAGAACTATTCTATTCATTATCGTAGAAATCACGTACTAATTATTGCAGAATTCAAAATGACAGCTGCCTTAGTTACAGTGAAGTAAAACGGGTAGTGTACACCTTTAAAATATATGATGTTATTGAATAAAAAAAAAAGTTCTCACAAACGAATTTCATTAGAATATACTTTATTTTTTATGCAGAGGTACCAGTAGTTTCTGTTATTCAGCTTGATGATGGCTCCTTGTTGTGCAATGCAAGTGGTTTTCCAGATAATTATAGCTTTTCTAGATGGGAGCACAAATCGCTAACGGGGAAACACTTGAGATATCTAAAGGGCACCAAAAATGCAATCCTAAACTTTGACACTTTGGAGGGAAACAATGGACTTATGTACAATTTGGACGGGATATATGTTTGCCAAATTGGTAATCGAATGAATGACCATGATGAAGGCAACTTTCAAAGTGGGTTTGCAAGTGTCATGTTTAAAGGTAAAAACAGGCCGTTAAGATAAGCATTTTTTGTTTGCATTTGTTCTAACATTTTTTTAAACTTTTACTAAAATAATCATTTGAAAGTTCAAAAATAGATCTTTGCACTTGTTTGACTTCAGCTGGATGTCATTCGTCAATTTTTCAGTGATACCCATGGAACGCCATAGCTGTCTTTAGTTGTTCATATTTAGTATATGCTGTGATCATTTAATTATTTTCAGCGGTTTTTCTCGATTATGAGTGCCCATTTCATTATGTTCAGTAGTATAAAAATTATGTTGAGCAGTATTAAACATCATGATGATCAATAGAATAATCATTATATTGTGCAGATCTGGTATTATATTCAGCACTTTAATCAATATACTTAGCAGTTTAGGCTTTATGTTCAGTAGGTAAATTATTTTATTGAGTAGATTTGTCTTTATATTCAGTACTTTTGAAAATATCTTCTGTCAACATATTTTTATATTATGTAGATTTCTCATTATGTTTACTACAGAAACCGAAATATTCAGTGGTCAAACACACTTTATAATCAGTACTGTTATCATTATGTCGAGTGAAATAAATATTATGTTCTGTACTCATCATTATGTTCTGTAAAATAAATATTATGTTCAGTACAAAAAACTTTATGATCAGTGGTCAAAATGTTTTATGTTTCGTTCAAAAAATATTATACTAGGTGGTTAATTAATTATATTCAGTACTTTTTTCATTATGTGGTGGTGGTAGACTTCCGAAAATAACCGAAAACATATGAAGCCGGACAATTTTTTCGGATTTATTTTCATACTGTCAACATGTCGTCTGCTATACAACGTGCTCCTGCAGAACTTAATCTGCAAATCTTTCAAAAGTTTACAGATGAGAGGATAGAGGATGACACTTTTCAGCACCTGACTGATCAAGACTTGATCAGACTAGGTGTTGAAACTATTGGTGATAGAATAAAATTGAGGGAAGCGATGAAAAAGACTCTGTGACTAAATGACACAGAAATTAACAACTATAGGTCATCATAATGCCCCCAATAATTAGAAAAGCCCCCGCATAGTCAGCTATACAAGAGGATGGAAAGATACCAAAGGGAGAGTCCCCGAAATACTGTGTGGCAGACAGTGGTATTAATTAACTATTAGCTCCATTGGTAACACTTCATATTTAATGTATTTCATTGTTAAATAATTTACATGAAGGGTAATAAGTATATATTTGTTAATTGCATAGCTTTTGCTATTTGAATTCATTGGTTAAAGATATTTATTTATATTGTAAAGTTTAATATTTGCATCGTCGCAAAATCTTTGGTTACCCTCTTTGGATATATTCAGTGAGAAACTTATATATTTTATAGATCCCAACTTAGATTAATAAGATACCGGCCGTGGAAGGGCTGAACAGTCAGACAAGGTTGATATAAACTTCTATTTGTTGGAAGAATAAAATGTGGAATTATATGAGGACTGACATTGCAAGCCAATCACTCCATCTCCCATGAAATAAGCGCAAACTACATGGCTTGTAATAAGGGTGAATTGAAGTATGGACTGCTCTATTTCTACTTTCAAACGTTGGCCACGATGTTCTTACATCACGGCGTTACACTTAAAATGCGGCGTCGAAGAGGGTGTTTGATTTCGATTAATTTTTGCAAGTTTTATTCGGTTTTTTATATTGTTGGTTGATTCTGGTTCTGTTCGTTTTGTGATGTCATTTTATCAAAAATTACGTCGAGTTGTGGAAATCGATTTAATAATGTTTACCCTAACACTGATCATAAAGTTGTTTGTACTGACCATAATATTTATTTTACAGATGAGAACATAATGATCAGTCTACAGAACATAATATTTATTTCGCTCAACATAATAATAACAGTACTGATTATAAAGTGTGTAATTATTGGGGGCATTATGATGACCTATAGTTGTTAATTTCTGTGTCATTTAGTCACAGAGTCTTTTTCATCGCTTCCCTCAATTTTATTCTATCGCCAATAGTTTCAACACCTAGTCTGATCAAGTCTTGATCAGTCAGGTGCTGAAAAGTGTCATCCTCTATCCTCTCATCTTTAAACTTTTGAAAGATTTGCAGATTAAGTTCTGCAGGAGCACGTTGTATAGCAGACGACATGTTGACAGTATGAAAATAAACCCGAAAAAATTGTCCGGCTTCGTATGTTTTCAGTTATTTTCGGAAGTCTACCACCACCACATAATGAAAAAAGTACTGAATATAATTGATTAACCACCTAGTATAATAGTTTTTGAACCAAACATAAAACATTTTGACCACTGATCATAAAGTTTTTTGTACTGAGCATAATATTTATTTTACAGAACATAATGATCAGTACAGAACATAATATTTATTTCACTCGACATAATGATACCAGTACTGATTATAAAGTGTGTTTGACCACTGAATATTTCGGTTTCTGTAGTAAACATGATGAGAAATCTATATAATATCAAAATGTGTTGACAGATGATATTTTCAAAAGTATATAAAGACAAAGTATATAAAGACAAATCTGCTCAATAGAATAATTTACCTACTGAACATAAAGCCAAAACTGCTAAGTATATTGATTAAAGTGCTGAATATAATACCAGATCTGCACAATATAATGATTATTCTACTGATCATTATGATGTTACTGCTCAACATAATTGTTATACTACTGAACATAATGAAAAGGGCACTCATAATCGAGAAAACAAACCGCTTAAAATAATAAAAATGATCACAGCATATACTAAATATGAACAACGGAAGACAGCTATGGCGTTCATTAGATACCGTTTCCAAACAATATGTAATGAATGTATTATTATGACTGAATACATATTGACATTCCCTTTTGATGGTATCAGTTGGTTCAGTTATCCAAGTGAATGTTACTAACTACTCATAAGGTACACATTGTTTTTTTTAATCCACACAAAAAGGAGCTTTAAAATTGACTAGAAACCATGATTGTTGCCGAACACTGACAGAATTACAAACCTGAATCACCTTAAACATATCGAGAAAGTGAATATAGTGTATAAGCTACAAATTATCGATAAGTTCGGCGAAATAACAGTAAGCTTTGAGGAATTATATTTTTTTGTCTTTACATATAGACCAGAGTCTATTTTAACTGATACATAATTATGTTTACTAAAATAGAATCTTTTTTAGAACACATCCAACAGCTTAAAAAGTATTGATAAACACGTCGATGATTCAAAAAAATATATAATATAAAGCAAAAACGACAATAAACGAAGTACATGATCCTGACTTGGGACAGACACATGCAGAATGTATTGCATTGATACAGTAGAAAAGGATCGAGAAATCTTACACTATCGGCACTGGTTTTACAGTCACATTTCAAATCCTAAATCGAACTCAAAGTTAGGATGCCCGATGTTTTCGATTTTTTTCATTGGAACTAGTCTTTTGTCAAAAAAATATGTTCTTAAATCCTAACATTAACTTTGTGTCAGTGCTATGTTGACGACAGAAGTATGTTGTCATGAAAATATGAAAGTGATAAGCCAGTGACTGGGCTTGTGCTTGACTTTTCGCTTGAGCCGGATGATCAATGATAATCTGTTTATCGCTAATTTACCTTTACTATGAAGACGTTGTTGATGTCAATGACAACGCACGTGCTCTCTTAGTTTCTACGCTCAGAAAGGAAATTATCAGTCAGTAAGATAAAAGGAAAATTTCGTAAAATAGCGATAACGTAAAATATAACGATTCCTACACAACATATGTAGTGACATTATGCGTTTGTTAATCGATTTGTAAACACTTTCTTTACGGATTAATCAAAGGTTTTGATTTTTACAGTACAATTTGTAGCAAAAGAAAACAAAAGAACGACCAAACAAAATTAAACAAAGTAAAGCCGAAATACTCATCTGAATTAGACTACTGGTAGTATCCGTGTGCTATACAATAGTGAACATGCTTTAGGTTTATTTCGAGTTAAACTTCAGTGTATCGATGGATCACGTTGCTATTGTAAAAGGTTTAGATATAAAATTCATTTGCTTCTTTTGATGCAGAACGCTAAAATTAATATTGGTTTTCCCACAATTAAAGTAGTATAGAATGATTTTGATAGAAAAAAAGGTCATTGTTCAATGAATTAGCCATTTAACAAATTAAGATAAAGTTAAGTTTCTTTAACAAATTTCTCATTATAACTTTAAATTAAAGAAATAGTATAAATGACACGTGGCTCTGCAGTAAATTTTGAACTTAAGATCAAAGTTATATCTTCGAACTTTAAAGATCTTTAAATTTTGACAAAAAAATAGGTATTTCCCATGACCATAACAATATCGTTGTGAGTACAGCAGACTTCAAACCTTTTTAAACAAACACAAGCATGGTTTCTTTGTTTGCTTATTTGTTAGGGTCTACTTCGAATACGTTACAAAACTCTTGTCCGTAATTTCATGTGTGGAGTGAAATTTTTGTTGAATATTATATATTTTATCTGTGCTGGAAATGTGTTTCGGATTTCCTTATTAGTTTTTACCATGTAATTTCTATTAAAATAAAACCTATAATCTAAAATTACAAAGTGACAGCAACAATAGTCATTTAATAAAGTGGAAAATGACTCCCACAATACAAAAATGTGCAAGTAATCTCAGTTATAGTTGGTTCAACGTACAATACGCAATACATTTTTGCAGCAGATTAAAATGAATGATGTTTGTTTTATTCAATTTCTTAATGATCGTCAACATTTTAGCCTCAGCATAACACAAACTTTGTAAACCCTCGCTCAAATTGTTTCAATTTGATGTTATCATAATATCAAGGTAAACATTTACCCTCGTTGGGTCAGTTTGATTACTTTTGTGATAATTGTAGATCTATTGTAGAATTCTATGTAAAATTCATTCGTAACTTTTATAGATTCGGAACAATCAAAATACCTTGACATAATTCATGGAAAATTTACTATTTGAACTGCAATCAAAATATGATTATAATCAATTGTAAACTTATTTTTCTAAATATATATTGTCAAATTTCATTCAAAATAGGAAAGCCAGAATGTCTTGGTAAAACTGTAGAAACTACTCAAACAGATGGTTCTATCAAATTACAAGTCGATGTTTACAGTTCAAGCAAGATAACTTGCAACTTGATGGATTCGGAAGAGGACTTGCCTGTAAAACAGTCACCAAAACACAAAGTAACAATAACTGAAAGTCAAACAATGGTAGAAATGTATAATCATCATGTACGCCTGAATTCAACCAAAATCATTTTGGAGATTTCTGACGTTGGTCAGCAAGAGGCGAGAAGCTATAGATTTGAAGTGTCTAATAAACATGGGACAAGTTACTGTACAGTAGTATTACCAGAAAGACGTAAGTGCATTCATATAGACATAAAATGATAATCTCAACAATCATTTAAGATTTCTTTCCTGCAATGTCTTATACGGATTACGCTCTGATTGAATATATTACAATTACTTTACTGATCCACTTAAACGAGTCACCATTGAACTTCAGTAAAGACAGTTATTAAGAGAGGTTGAAATACAAACATTAATTTCCGCATATAAAATTTTAATGTTAATTGAAACTAATCGTCATGTTACAATGATTAGTTAACACTTGAAACGATGTATTTTTACGTGAGCATGACTATAATATTATTCTTCCGCTGTATTGATTATCAGCTTTGTGTGTGGTAAATCAATTTGTAAATATTCTTACGCATGAAAACCAAAGGAACATATATAAAATGACATTATTACAGTTATAAAAAGGTTTTAAACGTCAAGGTTGTTTAAAGACAATAAAGGTTATCTTTTCCGAACAAAAGATTAAGCTAGTACCAACCTCCACTTGTATTTTAAGAGAAAAAAAACTGATCTACAATTGACAGATTTGTTTAATTCTTTTATCTTACAAACTGTCGGAAAAGATTATTTCTATGTTTATTGTCGATTGGTTTATATGTCAAGCCTTTTCGAACTAATTTTTATAGGTCGCTCTTATGATGTGCTGTAATATCAACTGAAACTACAGTGCCAAAAGTACCAAACTTTCATTAAATGTTTTTATGGACTGTACGCAGGGATGAAATTGCAGTCTGTGGCATATGTCTAAAAACTAAAGCTGCACAAAACACCAAAAACATTTCATCTAATACTAATCGATCAAAAATGATTACTTATATATGATAAATTTTTCCATAAACTTTTATAATTTATGATATATTTTTAAAGGAAAAGGAAGTTGGAACCTCAACACAGTTAAATTAGCTATACTATCATGTGGAAGTGCTGGTTTTTTATTGTTGATTATTGCTATTGTTTTGATGAAAATTGGAAAACACAGAGGTAGGTGGTATCCATAAGCATTCATTTGTATTCTCATTTAGCATTACAAGCATTTATTTGTTGTTTTTTGTTACAATTATTTGTCCGTTGAAGCATATGTGCACTAAAAGACATAAAAAAAAACTTAGAACTAGATGTATTGATAGAAAAACTTATAAAACAATGGTTGTATTTTGTGTTCCCGACATTCATCTGTTTCTTTTATTAGACTGTGTATAGAATACCCCGGCAAAAACTGTTTAAATTTGAATGTATTCAATATCAAGTGCTTGATTTGAGCCCGATTTGAACAACGTAGTAAACAACAGCTGTATAACTTCGGAAGACCGGATAGATATTCCAGCATCAAGAATGACCTTTTAAATGTTTTAAGTTCAATTTAACCCGTTGAAATACAAAATGAACACAAAAAGACCCATTGAAAACCAATGTCTCTTAAAATACATATTTAATCGTCTAGATTTTTAGGATTGATTTAGTTATATTATTTATTTGTAATATATAATTATAGCCCTGATCGCCAATAGAAAACGTAAACGAATATGACACGATGACCGATAACCGTAAACGGAGATATGATCCATTATCAATCTTCACTGATTCGAACATAAAGGACTGTAAAAACCAAGACGCATTATCTAATTTTACTGAATCTCAATCATTGAATGCAAACAAATTCTATTTAATCAGATCGTAAAAGTAAAATCATCCGTTCAAGTTTGACAGTTGTCCATTTAGACAATATTCAAAGTAACAGACATGTGTTACCCTATACCATAATTATTTTCCTAATTATATAGACAGCCCCACATATCTCTATTTATTTAAACTCAAATTAGTTGTCAGTGTATCATTTACATGTATATAGAATGATTGTAATGTTTAAACATGTGTGCATTCACACTTTGATAACGTTGAAACATTAATTCACCTACTACAAAGAGCTTATAGTTTGAAGCAATTCAAAAATGTGTCTGTATATAGTGTGAACATATTAAATTGAGAATGGAAGTGGGTAAAATGTCAAAGAGACAACAACCCGACCAAAGAGCAGATAACAACCGAAGGCCAACAATGGGTCTTTAACGCAGCGAGAACATCCCGCACCCAAAGCTGGGCCACTGAATTAAAAAGGTGTACTAGTCATACTAAACTCTTAAACATAAAAATGAACTAAAATTAAAAAACATACAAGACTTACAAAGGCCAGAGTACGTCTGAGATATTGCAGACAATCTCTGTGCCCTGTAATTTTATGAATTTGATGTTCGAATTTTTGTTTTTAACATAGCTATCGATATTTAAGTGAAGGGACGGGAGTTCGAAAAAAGACTGGCTTTCAATAAATGTCCACGGTCAGGACACTCGTCATTTTTTGTTTCAGTCATTCCTCTATGTTTTTGTTATTGGGAGGATTTTATATTGATCGTAAATTTTTGATTTTTTTTTCCTGTTTAATTTATTCATATCTTTTATAAACTCGCTTTGTAAGTTTTTGGACACTTGTCTTTGATTGCAAACTGTAATTTGTAATCCCCTCTAGTTACTTTTTTAGATAGTTTAGTTACCAGGTGTGTACCTTACATTCCCCTCTATTTATATTTGTTACATGTGCTCCTGTCAAAACGTCATAATACCGATAATAAAAATTATTTAAGACAATTGTTTTACAATGAAGAAAAAAATCCTCCTATATCTTATGATAGTGTCTATCAATTTAATTAATTAAACAATTATCTTTTTTAAGTTTCAAAGAAAACACAAAAGAGAGAAAACATATGCTACCACAGACATGAGAAACAGTTCAATACATATTCCATGGCGGTACGTACTAAAGTTTTATTAAAAGCATATCAATATAATAACTGTTGACTTCGCATTTGAAGAAGTGTGATTATACATATACATGTATGAAGAATATAATATCATAATGTTAAACAAGATTTTTTTAAGCAGTATTTAAGCAAGGTTGAAAAATAGGCAGAGAAGACACCGAGCGCGTATAAAAACCCATAATATAAATTAAAAAAACAGACAACAGCATAGCCAAATGCAAAACGTCCTTCAAAACAACGGTCAATAAAACACTTAGACCATAGTTCTAATTCCACAAACAATTACAAAACTTTGATTTTTTTATACTACTGATGATGTTCTACTCAGGAATAGATAACCTTAGCTGTATTTGGCAAAACCTTTAGGAGTTTTTTACTCCTCAATGCTTTTCAACTTCGTACTTTATTTTGCCTTTCAACAATTTTTTATTCGAGCGTCACTAATGAGTCTTTTGTAGAGGAAACGTGTGTCTGGCGCAATTATAAATTTATAATCGTGAGTTTATTTAGACCCGTCGTCTTACCGACAAGTAAAAATCTAATGCTAATTCGGAAGTAAAATAATAAAAATACCGACCTCTGAGGAAAATTCAAACCGGAAAGTCCCTAATCAAATAGCAAAATCAAAAGATCACACTTATCAAACGAATGGATAGCAACTGTCATATTCCTGACTCGGTACAGTCATTTTCTTATGTAGACAATTATTGATTAAACCCTTACCGATCGGGATTACAAACCAGTCAAGGTAGTTGAACACCACTAGTTGGGATTAAATCTGGTGTTATAGCTAGCTGGACCTCTCCCTTGTTTGACAAAGAATGTCAGTTTTTTTTAAATATCAACATTATTTATTTTCAGAGAATGAGAAATGAGGTATTCGAAGAGGTGACACTCAACATGGATGAACGTGACAAGGGAAAACGATTTACAGTATGTTCTGTAATACAAGACGTTTAGCAGTGACACATAATAGACTTAAAACTTACTTTAAATAAAGCTAATGATAACAATGACCACTGCCCTTTCCTCGATCTTGATATCTATATCATAAACGGGAAGCTTAATACAAAAATTTATGATAAAAGAGATGATTTTTCATTTCCTATTGTTAATTATCCATTTTTAGATGGTGACGTTCCCTTGTCACCATCTTATGGTGTTTATATATCTCAACTTGTACGATTCGCTCGTGTATGTAACAATGTATTAGATTTTAGCGAGAGAAATTTATGTATTACTGAAAAATTATTACACCAGGGTTTTCGATATCACAAACTGGTCAAAACATTTACTAAATTTTATCACCGGTATAAGGAAATAATTCGTAAATATAACTCAACATGCAGACATCTTATACGTTCAGGTATTTCACATCCAAAATTTTATGGAAATATTCTTTATAAAGCACAAAAATGTCAGTATTCTCCTCAGAAACTAACAAAACCTTTAAATAGACTTATTAAAAGGGGATATAGTTACGATACTGTTGTCAGGTCATTAAAGATTGCATATTTTGGCTTTAACATTGATTCACTGATAGGGTCTTTGCATCGGAACTAAACACATTTATTTCTAAAAAAACAGTTGTTGGCATGACACGGGTTATGTTCTTCTCATATATTTTATGATAGTATGATACTAAACCCCTAACGGGAGGGATTGTACCTGATATTCATATGATGAAGACATAATCTTTCAATCAGTTTAATTGAGGTCTGGAGCTGGCATGTCAGTTAACTGCTAGTAGTCTGTTGTTATTTATGTATTATTGTCATTTTATTTATTTTCTTTTGTTACATCTTTTGACATCAGACTCGGACTTCTCTTGAACTGAATTTTAATGTGCGTATTGTTATTGTTTTACTTTTCTACATTGGCTAGAGGTATAGGGGGAGGGTTGAGATCTCATAAACATGTTTAACCCCGCCGCAATTTTGCGCCTGTCCCAAGTCAGGAGCCTCTGGCCTTTGTTAGTCTTGTATGATTTTAAATTTTAGTTTCTTGTGTATAATTCGGAGTTTAGTATGACGTCCATTATCACTGTACTATTATGCATATTTTAGGGGCCAGCTGAAGGACACCTACGGGTGCGGGAATTCTCGCTACATTGAAGACCCATTGGTTGCCTTCGGCTGTTGTTTGCTCTATGGTCGGGTGGTTGTCGCTTTGACATATTCACCATTTCCTTTCTCAATTTTATTAAAACAACTCAAACTTCGTTTGGTTTTCACCAGATTCAAGGATATAAATATTGTTTTATCTTAATTCAAGGATATTATTTTTATTTTTATCTTTATTCAATTCTTCAACATATATATACAACAGATATATTACATATTACACAAAAATATCACAAGGCAATGTTTTTAAGTATAATGACATATATAATCAGCACAATAATCAGAAATTAAATGTTATGACACCTTCGGTTTCTTGTACCAGAATATATTATTCTTTAAAAAGTGTTTCTCAAAAACATTTCTCATACATCTTGCATCACACAAATATTCATACAGGTAAGTTATATAATGTTTTACAGTGTATTTAAATAGTCTAATAAGATCAACATTACTGTTTAAATTTTTTAGTAAATTCCTTTTTCTGAAGATACAATATCTCGCTATAGACAACATGAAATTGACAAATTTTTGGATTACAAAATAAGGGTTGATCGTATACATTTGCAGTGCTAAGATCAAATTCAATATCATCTCTTAAGAGATCTAAACCTTTAAACATTTCTTTGTAACATTAGGAACACACTTCAAGTTTTACATGAATAATATTTCTTCTGATAAGTTCATATTTAAAATTTTTGAAATAAAATATTTAAATGTAGACTTCCATAGCACTTTATAATACTGTCCAAAAACCTGGCCAAAAACTTCAATCTAAATGCATACATATTTGATTGAATATCAGGTAACTGTAAACCTCCATTTCACTTTGTTGTTTCTCCATTAAGCAACATATTCAGGTATATATGGAAGTTTTTAACGACCTTGACTGGCTATACAGCCCTTGCACGGTCGGTAATATTCAGGTATATATATATGGAAGTTTTTAACGACCTTGACTGGCTATACAGCCCTTGCACGGTCGGTATATTCAGGTATATATATATCTGGTGGTGTTTAACGACCTTGACTGGCTATACAGCCCTCGCACGGTCCGGTAGATAGGATGTCTTCCTTTATATTGGATTTAGAAATACCAGAAAACATGGTCTACATCTTTAATAGAATGTGCAAATTTTGAGAGTAGTAGGAAATTCATGTGTAAGAACTTTCATTTCAATATAGAAAATGACATGTTTTATAATATCCATGGTTGTATTTTACAAAAAACAGAAACTTTTGTTTGATTATTTGTTTTCCAATTTTGCTACATAAGGGGAGGCAACTCAAATGCAAGGGCAGATAATTCAGATAAAAGTATTTTTTACAATGGAATGTGTGATGAACATACCTATTTTATTATGTAGCAAAAAAAAACGGGTCCAGTGACCCTATTTTTTTCTTTTTCTTAACCGAAAGTATACTATTAAAGCTATCTTCACATATTTTATCTCAAAATTATATGGTGTAGTTTATTTTTATTATAGTTTATCATTTCCTATCATGATTTTCTTGATAGAGGTTTGCTGCTCACAAGGAAGCTATTAAACCAAGAGTTCCAAATGGTGAAGTTGAAATCATCCCTTCGTAAATTTTACGGACGCCATCACGAGTTGGTTGACCGTTATGGAATAACCGTTTCACAAATGATATCGGATATGTTCCTTACGTCGTAACTACAATCCCCTTCCCTTTCATGAATATGACCTACCGAATTAGACTATTTACCGGATTTGTAATCACTTAAGCAACACGACGGGTGCCACATGTGGAGCAGGATCTGCTTACCCTTCCGGAGCACCTGAGATCACCCCTAGTTTTTGGTGGGGTTCGTGTTGTTTATTCTTTAGTTTTCTATGTTGTGTCGTGTGTACTATTGTTTTTCTGTTTGTCTTTTTTATTTTTAGCCATGGCGTTGTCAGTTTGTTTTAGATTTATGAGTTTGACTGTCCCTTTGGTATCTTTCGTCCCTCTTTTATGCTTTATTGCAGAAAATGGGGTTTTCCATGCATAATCTATACAAAATTTGGCAATTTGTAACACTGTGTAGCGTGAAAATAAGCCCCGTGACACATTCTTTTTATTATTTATTTTTAAAAAGCATGAAATTAACTACATTTTACATTTTTGCAAATTATTAAAAACAAAATCTACGGATTATAATTTAGATACCCTATAAATCTTTAAAAAAAAAAAAAAAAAAAAAAAAAAAAAAGAAAAGGATATTACATCAATAACTCAGATGTGGCAGCAAGTTTCATATTCATCTTTACCTGCAGTTATCTTGTTGTACAAATTAATAACTTGGTTCAGTATTCAAATAGTTCCTCATGTTTATAAATTCATTCACAGTCCATCCTGTACAGATGTGTATACTTTATGACCATAGCAGTTATTGAATTGTCACTTAAAGTTCATTTATTTATTTTCTAATAAAAATAAAAATGATTCAGTTGACAATAATGAAATTTTTGGACCCGCCCATAGTAGAGAGATAGAACCACTTTGTTTTCCCCGTCAGTGAGTCTCTCGGTGTTGTAGTTAACAATAAGTATAAATGTATTTATTAAAGAGAATGAAAACGGTGAATATGTCAACCCGACCAAAGAGCAAAAGCAGCCTAAGGCCACAAATGGGTCTTCACTGCAGCGAGAAATTCCAACTCTTCAAGAGTGGCTTCAGCTGGACCGAGAACACAAATGTATGCTACATGTAGTTCGGTGAAATTGACACCACACTAATCTCGAAAACATACAAAGAAAAAAATCATTTCAACTATGTTGAACAAAGCGGAATAACTCATAGCTTACACAATACCGTATCCTTATTTATCCTGCAATTGGGTGTCCTACTATACAGATACAGCCCTACAGATATCGCTATATACTATACAGATATCGCTTTAAAGCTCCATCCACTGTCGGACTGAGTATTGTTTGAACCTGTATGACCTCAGAATGTGTATTCAAGTTGCATTCCAATGACGATGACAATTGTCGACTTCAAAACTTGAATGTGTATGATTGTTACAAAATCAACCATGTCAATATCAGCATGCATGTCAAGAATGTCAAATCTGAAGCGTAGGACAATTCGTACACTTCTGTTTCAAATTTGACAATGTTTTGTTATTTGTTTTTACTGTTGAAATTAGTTGTTATGTTAAAATTGAGAATGGAAATGGGGAATGTGTCAAAGAGACAACAACCCGACCAAATAAAAAACAACAGCAGAGGGTCACCAACAGGTCTTCAATGTAGCGAGAAATTCCCGCACCCGGAGGCGTCCCTCAGCTGGCCCTTAAACAAATATATACTAGTACAGTGATAATGAACGCCATACTAATTTCCAAATTGTACACAAGAAACTAAAATTAAAATAATACAAGACTAACAAAGGCCAGAGGCTCCTGACTTGGGACAGGCGCAAAAATGCGGCGGGGTTAAACATGTTTGTGAGATCTCAACCCCCCCCCCTTATACCTCTAACCAATGTAGAAAAGTAAACGCATAACAATACGCACATTAGAATTCAGTTCAAGAGAAGTCCGAGTCTGATGTCAGAAGATGTAACCAAAGAAAATAAACAAAATGACAATAATACATAAATAACAACAGACTACTAGCAGTTAACTGACATGCCAGCTCCAGACTTCAATTAAACTGACTGAAAGATTATGATTTCATCATATGAACATCAGGCACAATTCTTCCCGTTGGGGGTTTAGTATCATACCATCATAACATATATGAGAAGAACATAACCCGTGTCATGCAAATAACTGTTTTTAGAATAAATGTGTTTAGTTCCGATGCAAAGACCTTATCAGTGACTCAATATTAACGCCAAAATATGCAATCTTTAATGACTTGACAACAGTATCGTAATTATATCCCTTCTTAATAAGTCTATTCAAAGGTTTTAAAATAGATCATTATTCACCTTGAGCGATGTATTATTGTTAACCATTCGAGATTCTTTTATTGCGAACCCGTCTTCAGCGTAATGTGTGATTTTGATATTACTACGCGGGCCTCAAGGGATTACAAATCGAAAATAAATGCTAAATATGTTAGTTTTTGTGTCTTTCAAAACACAAACAATATACAGAATTAATTGCAGGATAAAGACAATAACTGTTTAGCGTCTTTAAATATCAGCTGTATTTGTACTCGGCTCGAAACAGGTGTATAGTAGCTCGCTAAAAGCTCGCATACACCTTGTTTCCTAGCCTCGTACAAATACAGCTGATATTTAAAGACACTAAACAGTTATTGTCTATGTGCATGTAGTAAATCTTTACTTTAAATAGTGATGCGTCAATGCACTTTTTCAATTTAGCTTCATCAGGAATGCTCAAAACTGAAAAAGTTGGTAAACGTATGATAATTAAAAATTTTAGGAACTATATATACCAAAATGTCATATTTATCTTAGCCAGAGCGATTGTTTTAATAATTTCGAAATTTATCTAACGAAAATCAATGAAATATATATAAGAATTTTTGCTAATGGCACAGGCACTTGTCTCAGAAAAAAATTCCTTTACATACCTACAAATACTCGGATAAATTAATACTACTAGTAGCTTTGGTACAAGCAGTAAACCAGCAGGGTACCTGTCCAGTCAAGGTCAATTTCTTTGGGGTTTTATTTAACTTGTGTGGAACGTATACTTATTAGAAGCTTTTTATACATTAAAGACTTATTTCCTGTATAAGTGAAGATACTTTTAACAAATGTCAACCTTTTTGCCCTTTAAAGGTCACGTTTTCAACATGTTCATGATAGATGTTGACATATTGATATGGTTTTGACCTATTCAATAATATGTTCGTTTAAGTGTGACATCATTATTTTAATTTTGTACTTATCAGTGTGTGTCACAGGACATGCATCTTGTTGGTTTTTAATTGCAGGTTACATCACACTGAAATGTTGTGACAGATTGTGTCTGGTCCCAAATGAATTAAAACCAATATCATAGTGCAGCTGTGCTATGTCTTCAAAAGATAATGATATTATCAAAATGATTAGTTTACAACAAATGGAAGTGTTTAACGACCTTGACTGGCCATACAGCCCTCGCACGGTCGGCTCGGTGCCCGAAGGCGTTTGTTGAGCGTTTCAATATGTTTTGCCATCGGTCAGGAACGAGTGATGGTCGCCATTTTGGAGGTCGCCATCTTGGTTTTGTGAGTTGTTATGATTTGGTTTGTTGACTATTTTGGTGTTATTTCTTCACAACGGCTGCTTTCATGGCCAGTTTGGTCAGCTTGGCAGCCCGCTAATCTCGATAATGGAGTACTGGTAGATGACTCGTGGACGTAGTTCTAAAGATGACAGGAAGCGTTATCAGGACCAAAGCCTTGAGGCAGTGAAATGAAGGTCAATCTTCTAACACCTAGGCCTCGGACGTTAATCGGCATAACACTCCCCATGATACAATGGGTTTTGGAGTGCATGTTAACGCGGGAACGCCAACTACTACGTCTACTGTACGGCGTTGGATTGGTTTCTGTCATCTAAAGTAGTAAGTCGTTGATCATCTAACTGTAAACCCTCATCGAAGATATCGGGTAAAGGAGAGCTGGCCCAGCACGTCCGTTCAGCTGTAATGACTGAGACGTGACTGTGGATTGATTGAATGGGATTAGTTTATCACAGTGTTTATTTAATAAGTATAAAGAAATTTACTTATTAGTAGAATTAGAGTTCAGTCACCGGTAATTCGTCCGTCCGGCTTTAGACAAGCGACAAAATCCCATTGGTGTTATTCGCAATGGTCCTTGAATTGGAAATCGGTAGCGGTTTATCATCTCGGCATCTATATACATATATAGTGGGTTTGTACGGTCTCTACATATGCTTTCTCTAAGTAAGTGGCGTATAAAGAATAAAATTGGCAATGCTGCAATCATTTTATAAATACTTAAGATAATCGTAAGAGTGGTCGTAAGTATTTTTTGGACACTTAAGTGTGGATAGAGGCACTCTTAACTTAACAAAGTTGGTCGTAAGTTTTGACGTAAGTTCTTTTGTGAAATTGGTTTTTGACTTAAGACTTGACTTAAGTGTAATCTTAAACTTACGATGTTTTGTGAAATTGGCTCCTGATTTCTTACTTTTGGTCGGGTTGTTGTCTATTTGTCACATTCCCCATTTCTATTCTCAATTTTAAAATAAAACTAGAAATAGAGTAAAGGAGTAACAGTGGCTTTCATTTGTGATCATTAATGTTGATCATACGAACTTCTTAATAAAAAATAACCATATATATATATTTTTTTAATGATTTAAATAATCACCGACTTCGTTTAATTTTAATTACCTTAAAAATAGTGAAAAACGTTAAAAACCGACGTTTTACGTCTTGCAGCTGTATGACAAATATGCGTTTTCGACGTTTTATGATACTTTCAAACCTAGTAACACCTCCTAGCAAAGATTTTACAGTAAACACAAAGTCGGTGATCCTACTATCATGCTATTATTTGACATCATCTATATGGGAATGTACGTGTCAACAACATGATTTCTAAAGAAAGACAATGGATTTCAAAATGGAAATTGATGTTTCTAAGACAAATTTTAAAACGTTTTACATGAAAACATTCAAATCATTAATATTTCAGAAAAGAAAGAGTTTAATGCATGGTGGCGACCCATTTTAGTGTGCTTTATCAATTTGCTCAAGAGTCAACTTGTGTTAGCCCTCAAAAATCAATAAGAATTTATACTGAATTTTATGTTAAGAAAGATATTTATTCAATTGTTAGATTAAATTTTGCCATTCACGTATTTTACAAAACACAAAGAAAGCAAATTGCACTTACCTTTTAAGGGAATAACAATATAAGAATCACTAAAATATAATATAAGTCTCGTGAATCATCGATCAAATCTTTAAGATAAAAACCTCACCATCTTGACCATAAAATGATGACATATTATAAAAATAGAATGGATTTTCCATCTTACATAAAACGTCAATGACAATACTGCATTGTTTTTCTTAATGAATTTAGCACATGACTGTATGAAAAAAGTTAATTTGTGGTAAATGTCAATAGAAAGTAGCAATTCAATAACAATGATTAATATGTCACAGATCATCCTTACTATATGACATACCCGTTTGTGTGTACTGGGGTTTACATAATCATGATTTTTTATTTAGCTGTTGTTGAGGTGTCAATCCTTTCAATCTTTCAAATCTTGTTCATTCATTTGGACAAAAAAAATGTATAAATAAAAGAAAAACCGATATAAATCAGTATAGAAATTAAATTTACCTTTTAAGTTGTATGACACTAATATGTTATAGATAGTAAAAACAAAGTAACCCACAATATGAACTTAAAAATGAAAACTGAGTTTTATTTTGAAAAAAAGTTTAGGTACATAAGCTACTGATTTGAAATAGAGCCAAAATACACTCTATTTTTCTGGAATTGTCTGGAGGTTTTTGTAAAAAAATACTTTTGTCAGCAGCACCAATACAGTACAAGCAGACATGATAACCTTATGCCTGCACAGGGTATTCTGTACTGAATGTCCGTATAAACCAACAACAAAAGAATGGTTTTATTATTCAAAAAAGAAATTATCGAATTGTGGTGTTGAACTTCAACTGAAAATCGGGTTAACACACTTATTAATCTCTTTTATGTTCTGAAATATAACTGGGTAAATTCGTTCAAAAAGATTAACAAGTGTAGAGAAAGCATATACATACGGCGAAAAAACGTTCTTAATTTTTTTCTAAAAATAAAAAAATCCCTAATTTCTGACGAAGTGTATAAGGGATATAGTAAGTAGGATTGACATTGAGATTTTTCTTTCAAAGTTGAAATTTTGACCGGTTTGATACTCAACATTTCGACTTCACGACACTGTCTTAGAATCGTCTGATCTCAGGACATTTAGCATCCAAAAATTTATGTTTGCTTTAAAAGATTTAAAGCAAGTTTTGTTTCCTCAAAAGCAAATCACTGATTTATCCATGTTAAACAAGTGTATTGATGAAAAATATGTAAATGTCGTCCAAATATATTAATGTTTATTAATGTTAAGAAAGTAATGAATTTAAACAAAAATCTAAATTGAGAAAGCTGTGTATTTTCATTCGATTTATAAATTCTCATGTGTGCCCTCCTGGCTAAATACTAACCGTATAATTGTAAATAGTGTACATATTTTGCTCTGTTTATTCATGTATAGTGTCTGTTTTATTTGCAAAGGTTTGACAGAATAGAGATATATATAAACAATTCTAAATTAAGTATGTTATGCATAATCAGGACGACTTATGAGCTGTTCAGTTTTCCAGTTTTGAATTTATAAATGTTGGTTCGTATTTCTTAACATTGCTTAAAGTTGTACACCTCTGAGAAGCCAAAAATTTCTAGAATTAACTTTTTTCTAAACTTGATTTTTGGGTTCATATGACTGTAAAAAAAAATTGGTGAAGAAAAATCATATGGTGGTGCACTTTTTTTTCTACGACTCGTTGGAAGTACCCAATTTTGATGATTTTCCCATTTATTATCAACTTTTACCTATTTTTTAGCTGTTATCGTGAAAAAAAAATCCCATTTCTACAAATAAACTTCGGTTTTCATACTTCAATAAAGATGACGTGTACCGATCTGAATAAATTTGAATTAAATTAAATATAAACTATAGGTAGGTGTTAATATAAGAAAGTTTTACCATATGTTGATGCTTTTTGGGTGAAATTTACCATGCTGTCAATTTTATAAATATGTGATTTTTCTCTGTTTTAAGAACAAAATGCATATTTTTCAACTTCTGTGTTATAAATGATTGAAAAAATACAGATCTAAGAAATTTGAAAACAAAAAGGGGATATTTGATATACATGATTCTGGTAAAATCATTTCTTGTATCACGCACCAATTTATCAGAGACATGTCACTGTTGTATCTTACAAGATTGGTGAATGCAACGACATCTATTTGAAGGAGTTAAGAGTTGTCGTTAATTATCTACTGTCCAATATAAACAGATTGGGTTATCTCGCTTGGAAATGTGACAGATTCTTGCACATGATTGGTAATGAAATTTGAAATAATGATTACTCAAAAACTGCTTTTTGTAAATACACAATTTGTTGAGAGTTTAGTTTGATTATAACATTGATATTTTTCACCTGCATCCTTTATTTTGGAAATAAATCCAGAACGAGATTTCAACAAGACTGAAACGTCAGAAGAACACATCCTTGAAATCTACCAGGTGACTTTCTTTTTTTATAATCTACTGTGTAACACGACACATAACCTTTGTCGTTAAATATACGAGACTATTGAATAAAATGTTGGTGTAATAAAGGTTTGTCTGTATAACGGGGTTGTCTTGATACACGTGTCTTACTATATTATCCAGACTTGAAATATATATTTGTACGTGAAACATAGTCCCTTTGATCTTCCGCCAAAAAAGATTTCTATCTAAAAACAACCTCTTTAAAATGATTTAGTTTATCAAAAATGCTTATCAAGAATATGATGTATATGGTTCTCAACTTACTGATATACATAACTGTGAATGTGATAATTGCAAGCGTTTAAATACTGAAGAAAAGTTAAAATTTCCTGTTTTTAAAAAAGTCGAAACTTGGAGTTTAAAGTCAAAATTTTCGAAATTTCAATATTTTTGAAAGCCAAACTTTTGAAGATCACAAAAAAATTTTGAAAATTTTATGCAAAATTGGGCCTTCTTTTACTGTAGGGGCCCCAACCCATAAAGAGCTATACTAAACTAGTCTTCACCCCAAACCTTACCCTAACCCATACCTAAACATAACACTAGCCCTAACCCTAAAACCTAACCCTAATCTAAAACATCCCCTAATCTAACCATAACCATGAATGAAACTTAACTCTAAAGTATAGGGACCCTTAAAGTAAAATAAGGCTCAAAATTGAACCAAAATAAGTAGTAATAAAAAGACGAAACAGATTTAGTCATTTTTTATGACAAATATTAAAGAAGGGGCTTACGATTTTGGGCATAGATATAAGATGTGGCATGTGTGCCAATAAGACAACTCTTCATTTAAATCGCAATTTGTAAGAAGTAAACCATTTGAAGGCCGTACATTGACCTAGTATAATGGTTTACTTTTTTAAATTGTTATTTGGATTGATAGTGGTCTCATTGGCACTCACATCTTCCTATATCCATTATAGGCCAAAGTACGGTCTTAACATGGAGCCTTGGCTCACACCAAATAGCAAGCTATATAAAGAACACCACAAAATTATTAGCGTAAAACCATTCAAACAGGACAATCAACGGTATAATATGTTAATTATATAAAAAAAAAAAAAAAAATGAGGAGAAACCAGTCATAAAAACATGAGAAATGAATGCATCTTTTTATACTTTAAGTGGGTTGTCAAAGTGTGGGCCGTGTTCAATTGTTTTTAATATGCGCATCAAATAAAATGTGCTTTGTTAAACGTTTTACACCCCATTAAAAGTATAAAAAGAAGTATTCATTCAATTTTTATCTAGTTTTTAAAAGTTCTAATCTGTAGGTATACATTTGCAGTTTAATTTATAATCTTAATATCATTTGGTTACTCACCAGGTAGTGAAGTATGTGTATCCAATTTCAGCTACAGTTCACAATTGAAAGTTGTCACAATGTGTACACCATATAATAGGGTCATTCCATATTGAACCATATCCCCTGTGTTTGACTAGACGTTGATTGTTGGTCTTTTTGGAAACAATGTTTTTATTGTGTTTTTTATGTAAGCACTCTGTGAAATTCTTAATGATCAAATCATGATTTTATTCATATTTAAAAAGGCATTATGAATTTCAAAAAATAAAATATATATCTTTTTTAGATATTATTTTATCAAAATAAATTTTACATATTTACATTTTATTATTTTGAATAAATGCAGCTGCACAAAAGTGTTTTAGTGATCTGTTCTTAGGTGAGGATAGGAATGTCCGATTCTGTTATAGGATAGAACTTCCAAAACTATTTTGTTTGTTATTTAGGAAAACTGTACACAACTGTTCTAGGGTAGAACTGTCAAGAATAAAATAAGTTTCAAGTGAAGAATACTCTTTAATACTATTTCCAATGGAACAAATATTACGTATATATATACAGTTTTTGTTCCTAATGGAATAAAGGGTAAAATATAAGTTTGTTCAATATTGAAGATATATTGTGGTATTGGTTATAACAAAGGTTCCAGGGGAAATACTGTTTGGCGGAACAAATACACCGTTGACAGAACAGCAGCTGCATATGTCAGAACCGGTTATAAAGGTTTCAGATCTGGGGAGCTATTTCAGAGATTGTACTAGAAAAGTTCTCCTGAAAGTTATGTCAGATTTAAGAAAAGTAAAAACTGATCGCAACAGCAAAATAGAAATATAAGATCTGCCATTGACAACAAATCTTACTTGAGGGATGTTCGAACTATTTATTTAGATCGCAGTTACCTCTGTTTAAATCATGTGTGTGTTAACGTGTTAAATCAACCCCTGATAATTAACGGTTAACCAGTGTATGTTATGTCGCATGAGCTAGCGATCTGTCAAAACAGTTTTTATACAAGGTCACGACAATAAAATCTTTGTGACAAACACAGAAAAATTATGAACATATATTTAACTGGAACAAAAATAAGCAAAATAAGCAAAATTAAGTCCCGGTTTTTTTCTCGCTTGGTTCATAATCATTCATCGCTTGAATGTACACGATAAAACTAGTGCAAACAATTCGTTAGTGAAAGTATTAACGTATAAAACATAAAAATATGACATTTTTATTAGAAATGGAAAGCAAGTGTTTTAAGGCAGCAACCATTTGATTTTTTTTTGGGGGGGGGGGGCTATGGTTTTTTTTTCTGTGCAAACTTTTTTTTTCGCCTTCGGCGAAGAACAATCTATTTTTTTAGCGACAAACCGAAGACAATTTTTTTCTTTCAATTTTAGCATTACATATAGTGGCAGCTGAGGGTGAAACAAACATTTTTTTTTACTCAGGGTCCAAAACAAATTATTTTTTTCACCAAAACCTGGAAACAAACTTTTTTTTCCAAAAAAAACCATAGCCCCCCCCCCCCCCCCCCCCCCCAGAAAATCAAATGGTTGCTGCCTAATTACTTTTTCACTTTAACAAATTCCTCTCCCATATGGTAACTTTTCTTATATACACCAGGGCCCGGTTGTTCTAAAGGCTGGATAAAGTTATCCACTGGATAAGCTTGTCCATTGGATAAATGTTTATCCAGTGGATTGCTATCCAGAGGTTAAATTGTGTTGTTCAAAAACTGGGCCCGGTTGTTCAAAAGGCTGGATAAAGTTATCCACAGGATAAAGTCTGTATCCACTGGATAACTTTTGTCCGCTGGACAAATCCGGTTGTTCAAAAATTGTCCAGTGGATAAAATAGCTTAACCACGGACAAAATTTGTCCAGTGTCTGGGGGTTCGGATAAGTTTTTATCCAGTGGCTATAAATATGGCTGCCGTTGTGTTGTATGATGTGTAGTAGACATATAAACCACGCATACATAGTGAATTTCACGGTGAACAATATATAGAATTTCAGGCTAGGTAAAGATTTTCTGAATTAAGCTAGCATAGAAGTTTAAACAATTTTGCTTTATGATGATTTGAAAAGACCTAACCAGAGAAATTATGCCATTCTGGACAGTTGCCACACAGATCCATACAGATTAAAATTACTCTTATATGTTTTTTACAGTTGCATTGCTTGTTATTGTGTGAAATTGAAGTGAAAAAAAATCAGTTCGGACAAATTTTAAGAACGCCTTTTACTTCTTATTACATGACGTCACAAAAGTTCTGACGTAAGAGATGCTTTGCCAACGCGCCTGTTGATGAACAATACGATACAAGTTGTTTTTCATATCGCATAAATTTTCTAACTGCGATTCGGAAAGCACATTAGAATAATCAGAAATACTGGTCAGTTCTCTTAAATTAAAGGACAAGGTACGATAAGCATCAGAGAACGACCCCCTTATTTCGTTCAAATTAAAAGTTACCAAGCAAATACAGGAATTGAACTACAAAATCTACCAACTCAACAGTAAACTTAATAAAACATCAGTCAAAGTCAGTAAGTACTTCTTTAGAGGACGAAAGAGAAGGAAAGGACAAATACGCAAATCAGTAAACCTCTCAATAAACAACAAGGACGGTATACATCCAGGACGCCTTCTCAGTCTAGCTATCACCAAATCCATCCTACTAGACACATACATTGAATGTTTCAACATTGATCCGAAATCTGAACTATTACAAATCAGAGTGGAACAAGACGAACTGAACACACTATTCTAGAACCAGCGCTTTCATCCGCTTTAGAGAACAGAGTTGCCAGTGAACAGTCGAGACGAGTAGTAAAATTCTAGGTTAGTTTATCTTATCAGGTTTTACTACTTACCTTTCGTATTGAATCGCTACCAAGTAACAACACTCAAACACATACTTTCTCTTCCAGAAGTGGATAACAGCTGATTGGTTTGGAACACGAAGACCCAGTCTGGAGCTTCCTTCATCCAGTAAGTACCAGTAGTATAAACCTCTTAACAACAAAATGTTCTACTATGCTATCTTTACACTTACACTTACCATCTTGACTAGACAGGCTTTCATGGTACATCATATAAAATTGAATCCTAGCCATAAATACCAACATTCTCACCAGGACTCTATTTACTCGCATAACACCATTGAAGGAGTGAATATATACTTAACAGAATGCCTTAGTAACCCAATTACAGCAACAGCACAAACTTACTATTGGATCAAGAACGCCAAAAAACACATTCAACTGACACAGTCAAAATACTCGATCGCCAGAGATTGGAGCTCACAAAGACTCTTGCTACTCTTACTTAGTGGCATAGAAACAAACCCAGGCCCCAGACGACCAAGATTTTCATGCACAATCTGTCAAAAAGCATGCAAATTAGAATCAATAGCCTGTGACGACTGTGACAAATGGACACACAGAAATTGCATTGGAATGTCTACAACAGAATTCAGCAATCTAGGCAAGAGCGAAGACACATGGACATGTCCATCTTGCTCAAAACCCAACAACTCTTCGACAAAAGTATTCTTTATACCAAGTGGAGATGACAGCAAACATACCTCCCTTAATATATCTACTAATCCGTTATTGCTAGACAGTATATCAGATTCATCCATACCATCAACATCAGGATCAAGCATTAACTCACCATCTTTCAACACAACATCATTCAGTACAGATATACCAATCATGACATCATCGCCTAAACCAGCCAAAACAAAACCAACCCCTAAGAAACAACTAAGACTGCTGAACATCAACTTCCAGAGTCTAAGAAAAAAGGGTAAACTTCTGGAGGCAATTATAGAGTCAACTGATCCGGACATAATAATAGGCACAGAAACATGGCTAGATCCAAACATTAAATCAAGTGAAATTTTTCCTGATTACCTTAAATATGATATTGAACGAAGGGATCGTCCCAAAGACCCACATGGGGGAGTTTTGATAGCAGCCAAACAAACATTACAACTAGGGAACATAACAAAAAGCGGTGAGATAGAACTATTAACTGGTACAATCGCCTAAGAAGGAAAAAAGAAAATGCTTATTGGTGCATTTTATCGCCCTCCAGATAAAACGGATGACACCTACCTTAATACAGTTAAAGAGGAAATAAGTACCATCAAATCAAAACATCAAAAAAAAACATCTTCTTGATTGGAGGTGACTTCAACCTACCAGATATAAATTGGCAAGAACAGACCATCACACATAGACAGTACCCCACAAGAACCAGTTAAGCGTTTTTAGACACCGTAGCTGATAATGGTTTAGAACAAATCGTAGATTTCCCAACATGTAAAGAAAACACCTTGGATTTAATACTTACCTCTCATCCATCATTCAAACTAAGATGTAAACCATTACCATCAATAGGAAACAGCGACCATGACATCGTCTTACTTGATATAGCATGTAAACCTTTAAAACCCAAACCAGTTAAAAGAAAGATGACGTCACAAAAGTTCTGACGTAAGAGATGCTTTGCAGATATATATAAGATAAAGGAAGATCTCGAAACATTCAAGACATCCTTTAAAAACACCTGCAACAGAACTGTAGAATCCATGTAGCAAAATTCAAATCAGAAATTCAAAAAACCATTGAGAAGCGAGTACCAACAAAAATGACTCAAGGTAGACACACCCACCCATGGATGAACACAGCAATAAGACGCAAAATCAACCAAAAACAAAAAGCGCACAAGAAAGCTAGGAAAACCAAAAAGAAAAGAGACCAAGACAGATACAAGAGACTACGACAAGAAGTACAATGGGAAATACGACAAGCCAATAAGAAATACATGGAAGAAGTCAGCTCCAACTACAAGGACAACTCCAAGAAATTCTGGTCCTATATTAAAAGCAAAGGTCAGGAATGGACAGGAGTAGCACCATTGAAGAACAAAATGGGATTCCTCCAAAGCGACAACAAAAGCAAAGCTAATATCCTTAACGATCAATTCCAGTCCGTATTTACAAAAGAGAACCTGAACAACTTCCCAAATAAAGGGAAAAGTCCATATACCACCATGGCTGACATACAAATCAATGTAAAAGGAGTTCATCAATTATTGAAGAACCTGAAACCACATAAGGCTACTGGACCAGATGCTATACCATCCTGTATACTAAAGACAGCAGCAGACCAACTTGCTCCAATTCTTACAGAACTGTACCAAGCATCCCTCAACACCGGAGAAGTCCCTCAAGATTGGAAAGATGCAAATGTAGTCCCACTCTTCAAAAAGGATGAAAGACACTTGGCATCAAATTACAGGCCTGTATCACTTACCTCCATTACATGCAAAGTCCTAGAACACATTGTACACAGCAGCGTAATGGACCATTTCGACAAATACAAAATTCTCACAAATGCACAGCATGGATTCCGCAAACGACGATCTTGCGAATCCCAACTCATCATCACCATTCATGATATTGCATCGAAATTAAAAGGTAACAGCCAGGTAGATATCATACTACTAGATTTTGCTAAAGCGTTTGATAAAGTGCCACACCATCGCCTACTACATAAACTTGATTATTTTCTAAATTCTCTTCGTTCAAACGAACATAAATTATTTATGTACTAGACTATATAATTTCTATATCCCTCGGCCCAATCTGTTTCTTATCTCATTCATAATATAAATAACTAAAACACTAGTTTTAGAACTTGTCAGGCACGATGACCATTCTCTTTTATCTAATACCAAATCATTACAATACATGTTTATCAAATGAACAACGAATTACAAATGTTTGTAATTTTGCAAATACAGTCCACATCACAGAATATATATACGTCCTCTGTTTAAATAAACTTAAAAAGGTTGTCTCAACAATCTACAAAAAACAAACAAAAAATGTTACAAAAAGTACATTTAATACTGTTTTCGAATCTATATGTGCTTAAGTTTAACTAACAAAAACTACGTGTGTACATGCGAATGGTCAACGCCCTTATCGATAATTTCAATTCGAGTCCACCGTATTTAAATACACTCGGGTTCATAAAACCTGTTACAATTCTATTGTTATATTAATAGAATTATCATACGATAAAATTCTTCCGCCACGTACATAAATATATTTATTTTCTAAATTCTCTTCGTTCAAACGAACATAAATTATTTATGTACTAGACTATATAATTTCTATATCCCTCGGCCCAATCTGTTTCTTATCTCATTCATAATATAAATAACTAAAACACTAGTTTTAGAACTTGTCAGACACGATGACCATTCTCGATTGTACAAAGAAAGAAATTGCAGTAATAAATCTTATAAACCTAAAGATTTTGAAACTAATAAGCGTTTTTTCAAATTGTCGCTTATGTAACTGTCTTTCGCAATATCAGATTTCCACCTTCCGTGAATCTTTAATAATCTGTCCGATACACCAGAGTTACTAGCGGCTGAGCAACCGCCTGCCCTAAAACTATGTGTACCAAAAATTCTTGCGTTTAAACCTAACTCCGACAGAGCCCCTTTTAAAATCTCTCTAGTCCTAGTATAAGATAGTTGTATATTCTTTTTTCTCAGCTTACAGTTGTTTGTACTTTTACAATACGATAAAGCTCTGAACACAAAATCATCTGAGGACTTGTCTATTTTAGCTTTATCTAAATAATCACTTAAAATTTTAACAGGACAGTGAGCTTGATCAAGTTTAGCTATCAAAACGTTTTTTCCCTTTCTATAACAATCTGTTTTGCTACTCTCAATATATATGTCAATATGATCGTTTCCAAATGTAATGTTCTTAGCTCTAATCTGGCATAGTTCACTGTACCTTAAAAATCCTGAATAAGCCAGAAAACACATAGCTAATAATCTAAGATTTTTTAACGAACTATTAGCACCGCCAAATTTCTTAAAAAGACTAAGCATGATGTTTGCATTCATCGGTTCTTTTTTCTGAATAGGCCTATTAAGCTTTCTTTTAGATGCCTCAACAATACATTTAACTATATCCGAGGCACATGGGTCTTCAAACCCAGCTAAACTGTGAGCCCACTTTATAGCGTAACATGCAGCTTCTATAGTACTGTAATGTTTAGCACTTTGCATTAAATATTGAAGATATAAACTGACATAGATTTCGTCAGCAGGAAGGACAGACTTGATTTCTGTATACTTTTCAGACCACACTACAAAACGCTTAAAACTGTATGCGTATTTAACAGTTGTATTTCTGGCTTTTGAGTCAATAACTGAATTCTTCATCTTTCTGAACAAAATCTTAAGTTCTGTGTGCTTTACTTGTGTGTCATTTTTCCAAAATCCCGTTGAAAATATTTTCTGTAAAATAATTATAAATTAAATAAATATTTACCTTGAAATATGCGTAACTGCTCAGCTTACAACAAACAGAAAAAACAGGTCCAGTGACCATAACTATACCCAGTGGTATCTACAGACCATGTGGCCCCAAAAATATCGTCAAGTGACACAACATACACATTAATCAGCTTCTGTAAGCCGACATCTCTGAATAGAGAACCTCCAGTCAGTAAAATCTGCAAAAAATAATAAAAATTTTCACAAATATCAATCAGAAGCTTTCAATCTAACAGCTAAAATTCTACCTTTGAATTTTCCGTTCGCGAAAATATAATTTAAATTGTTTCCAGAAACTAAAATTCTGTCTACCTCGTTAAATTCGAGCACATCTAACACGTAAGATCTGTGTTCTGTGTTTTCATCAAAAATTAATGGCCAGTAAGGAGACGACGGCCAACTCGGAACTATCAGTGTTCCTTCTGCTTTGCATTTAACCAAGTGGTTTATGCACTTACAAACTAAAGACACAGGTGGTACTAATAAATTGTTTTCTTGTGCCCAGTGGCACGAGAAAGCGTCTACTGCCGAGGAACCAGGGTTCCAGTACAACGAACTAAATTTATCTACTTTGTTATTGTCCATATTAGCAAACCTATCAAAGGTATGAGGACCCCAGAGGTCGTCTAAAAACTGAAAGTACTCTGGAGAAATACCCCAGTCATCAATATCTATAATCCGACTTAAAAAATCAGCCTGCTCGTTCTCTTTTCTGGGTAACCATATAATGTGTAATGTAATGTTTTCAAGTAAACAACACCTATAAATTTCTAAGGACAACTGTTGTAATTCTTGTACTTTGCTACCTTTATTTATGATGCTAACAGCATTCTTGTTATCTGTGTGAAAAGTCACGATACTATTTTGTAAGAGTTTTGAAAAGGCACTGACACATAACTGAATTGCTTTTACTTCTCGCCAAGTAGAACTCCTACCTCGCTCAGTTTCTAACCACATTTTGTGCAAAATGTTTGTTGAATTTTGTATGAAACCAGCAGCACCCGTATCGCTAGCATCTGTGAAAACATGAAAATTTGAAATGTTCTTTACCAGATCAACCGCCTTTAATAAAGGCAAATTATCTCTCCAGAAAATAAGCTCATTGATACAACCTGGATACTTGCCGATGTTTACATATTGATCCCAATAGTCTCTTATATTAATGACTGAAAAAATGTTTCTCGTCATTATCTGGGTAACATTACCTACTGCTGGTGTTAAAGCAATTAACTTACCACATATTTTGGCCAACTGTCGTACCTTTACCCTGTAACTAGAATTTAGTATAAAATCTACCAAATTCAATATATCATCTATTTTTCTTTGAGGAATTTGCAATTTGCAAGAAATTAAATTCCATGAAAAACTTACCACTCTACGTGCTGTGCAGGTAACCATACACACTTGTCTTTGTTTGGCACAAAACCAGAAGCAATCAAGTCTGCTTTGATTCTTCGAGCGTGCTTTTCACATAGTTCATAACTAACTTCGACCCCAAAACCGTCGTCTAAATAAACAGCTACCTTTATGCTAGATTTACGCCAGTGCTTTACCAATTGTCTCACCGTTTTAGTAAATATATACCCGCTTGAACTTAAACCAAATGGCAACACAGTAAAAACATAAAATTCTCCTTCCCACGAAAACCCTAAATACTTTTGATGTTGTTCAAAAATGTTTAAGTGGTGATATCCCGCCTTCAAATCAAAGACATATCCATAACAATTCAAAGTAACATATTGTGCTAAAGTTTTCCAATCTTCGAATTTGACTTTGTTTACAATCACTTGTTTATTTACATGTCTTAAATCTAAAATCAATCTGTGTTTACCTTTACCGTTAACTGAAACAGTTAAAGGGTTCACAACGTGTGGCATAATTGATACACGTTTTACTAAACCGCCCGACACAAGCTCTTTAATTGCACTTGAAACAAAATCTGAATGCTCTAACGCAGATTTATTATTTTTAGAAAACATATTTTCAGGCTCTTTTAACAAAGGTATTTTGTAACCATTTTCAATAATATCAACAATAAAACTAGAAGCGTTAATACTTTTCCAAAAGTTTACAGAATTTTTAAGCCTGTCTTTAACAAAAATATCTGAACGACCCTTTTCATATTCAAAATAAGTTTCATAAACATCTTGTACCTGTAAAGTGTCCGTATGAGCGCTGAAATCCTTATGAATTTCCTCTGGGAGCTCCAAATCCAGTCTTGGTGTCTTTTTTGCAATCGGATGCCCAATGTCCAAATAATCCACACCTGAAACACATATCTCCTTCCCTGGACCTTTTGACCTGGTTTCCGTAACCAGGTCTGCTCCCGCGAAAGGGCGGCATGCTGACAGAAACTGGAATTGCATTATGCGCTGTCTGCGATGTAGAACCGGATGCTTCAGCTGGTCTTTTTCGAACGTTCTGCTTCTTGTCTGCAGATTTAACGGACTTTAACTTTTTCACCGCCCGGGTATCAGCTGCCCTTATCTTCTTTTCATCCTCGGAGTCGCTGGCTAAATCATCAGACAAATATTCTTGTACGGTCTTCCACCCTCCCTCCGACTTGTCGGCAATTCTTATGAGCTTGTTTCTTTTCTTTAGCGTGTTAAGAGCCTCATTCAGAATAGTTACCGCTTTATCCGACTTATTTCTCCCTAGATAATCCAACGCCCTCTGTACCAAATCCTGTAAATCTACGTTCAGCTCGTACTGGACCTGATGACCCTTGAATTTGAACGAATTTTCAGCATTTTTAACCTTTTTCTCCAAAGTATGCGTAGTATCTGTGAAAGATGTTTCAATACCCGACAGTCTAGTATCCATATACGTCTTGAGAAGTGAAAATAAGTCTGCATTAGACATTTCATGCGGATTTCTAGTAGACGTACCTTGTTCACTCGGTAAATCCAAGATTTCCTCCTCCATATCTGACATTGTCAACGTAAGTCTACGGCAATACAGGTTTAACTAACAAAAACTACGTGTGTACATGCGAATGGTCAACGCCCTTATCGATAATTTCAATTCGAGTCCACCGTATTTAAATACACTCGGGTTCATAAAACCTGTTACAATTCTATTGTTATATTAATAGAATTATCATACGATAAATTCTTCCGCCATGTACATAAATATATGTACTACGGAGTAAATCCTAAAGCAAACAGGTGGATAAGATCATTCCTACAAAACAGAATGCAAAGCGTTATTCTAGAAGGAGCTGTCTCTGAACAAGTACCTGTACTCTCTGGTGTTCCTCAAGGAACAGTCCTTGGACCCCTACTGTTCCTGGCCTACATAAACGACATGCCAGAAACAGCAACATCATCAGAGACCAAACTTTTTGCAGACGACAGCCTCCTCTATCGAACTATCAGTAACCAAGCAGAAAGTGACCTACTACAAAAAGATCTCACATCATTAGAGGATTGGGAAGATAAGTGGCAGATGAGCTTCAATGCAAAAAAAATGCATTGTAATTAGAATATACAACCCAAGAACCGTCCTGTAATACCAACTAATTACAAATTACACGGACACACACTGGACACCGTTGAAGCTAGTAAATACCTGGGAGTTACTATCAGCAATAATCTAACCTGGGACAGACACATCGACAACATAGTGGGAAAAGGAAACAAAACACTAGGCTTCATACGACGTAACCTAAAAGATTGCACTAAACCGGTCAAAGCAGCAGCATATTCAACAATAGTAAGACCTTCAGTTGAGTATGCTAGCACAGTATGGGATCCTACGAAACAGGCTAAAATAAAAGCAATCGAGCAGGTACAGAAAAGAGCAGCTAGATTTGTTAACAACAACTACACAGACCGCACACCTGGCTGTGTAACAAAAATGGTAACATCTTTGAAATGGGAAAGCCTTGAAGACCGCAGGACACAATATAGGCTATGCATGCTATTCAAAATCCAACATGATCTGATAGACATAGATAGGCACCAATATCTAACGCCAAACGATAGCCGGACCAGAGGTAAAAACCGCTTCTTCCAAGAAAGGGCCACAACAGACGCCTTCGGACAATCATTTTTTCCAAGGACCATTAGAGACTGGAACCAACTGCCAACATCCGCAACATCAGCTGACACAGTTGATGGATTTAGAGCTGCCCTGAAGGCATGCTCTGTTAAAATTTAGACAGTAACATCCTGTAAATAGTTTTATTTGTATATATATAGAGAACGTTTTATCCTGTAAATAGCCAAGAGAAAACTTTCTGTGTTGTCCGACATTGCGTTAGTTTTCGCGGAACCTCATACATTCAAGATTTGAATTCGGTTCCTTACCTGGAAGAAGAAGAAGAAGAAAAGTGAATTGCCATTAATTATAAAACTATATTTAAAAAAAAAAAAATCCTGTATTTTTGTAAACATCAATAGATTTTCCCACTCCCGTTGATATAATTCATGCTCTGTTGCTGTAAACACCTCAATATTCGCGAAAGGCAGAAAAATTGCAGTTTCAAAACCTTTTCTGCATTTTAAACTATGAGCGTACCTACGGCCCACGATCATATTTATACCAGACATTTCTTGGACATAAATGTTGATGCACAGGGGCGGATCCAGGAATTTATTAGGGGGTGGTCACCTTTTGAAATCTTAAATTAAAATTCATTTTTTTTATTGGTATCATAAAAATAGTTACAACTATAGAAGACAAAAGTTACACATTATTTATAAAATTGATTCCAATTTCATTTTTCTTGGATGCCTGCGTGCAAATATGTCAACTATATAACATCAAGTTATAACTCTAAATTGTAATGCACGTGCATCAGTGCCAGTCCATTTAGTCGGTCCTGGCCCATTGTTGCACGTAAAAATGTTTTCAGTAACCCGAGCTCACTATTCGAACGCTCACATTCACAACTTGTTACACTCATTGCGCAAACAATTTTGAAAACAACACGCTCATGTAATACTCGAGAAACTTAAACCGTTTCTTGATTTTTATCACTCTGACTTGCCTAGTCCATTTGGAGTTTCTTCGGAAGTAGATAGGTGGTTGCATTTCTGGAAACATACCACAGATACATTGCCAAAGTCAGCTGCTGAAACCATTAAAAAAATGCAACAAACTTGATTATCCCAATATATATATGCAATTCTCAAAATTGTTTGCACAATGAATGTAACAAGTTGTGAATGTGACCGTTCGAACATTTAATGTTTATTTATGTGACTTTAAAACTTTAAAATTATTTTTGAATTTTGGCATCACAGTAAAAAAATATTATTGGTCGAGAAAAGTTATTATACAAACTTTAAAAATTTAGATAAACGTAATGTAAAAAAAGTATAAATTACCTGCTAAAAAAATCTAAGATTGAGGACTGTCTCTTCATTTTTACACCTTAACATCAAAGAAATCGACCAAGTAATTAGCGATTGTTGATTACATGTTCATTGTGTAAACATACCTGTCAAGGTACATGTATTTAGCCTTAAGGTAAGTAATGACAACTTTATGACTGGTGATTACGATAGACAAATTGATTTGATCGACGAATTTATTTTTCAAAATGTTCAAGGTGCAACATTTTTTGGTACATGGTGCACCATTTTTGCAAACCCAGGGGGGGGGGGGGTCACCGGCACCGGATGACCACCCCCTGGATCCGCCTCTGATGCAGTTCAAATATTTTAGTGGGCCGTAGGTACGCTCATAGTTAAAAAAAAAAAAAAAAATTAAAATGACAAATATCGTCGTAGTTTTCATTGAATCATCGAATTTTTTAAACGAACTGCGGACCGGAGATGATTTCCGGTATTCACTGGATCCGACGACATACTTATATTCGTGATTCGCGATAATAGCTACTTTCTTTTGGACGAACATTATACATATTTGAGACAGGAAAACAGATATTCCTGTATTTATTAATCATGAATTTAAAGTGACATTTTAGCAGACCGTCGAATTTTGACCCAAAATTAGACGGAACTGGGACAAACTTCAGAGAAAATTCTGGGAACGTAATTATAAATGAATATAGTTAGACTGATAACTGGATCAAAAGCTGCCTATACGGATTTTGTTTCATTATGGACGAAATCGTCGCATCGGAATGTTTTAATCTTCGTTAGCACTTTTGTGAAAAGTGCTTTCTTTCACGTCCGCATTTCTATCAAGTATGGCATGCCAAGTTTACATTTTAAGGCAATCTTTTAATATAAATACAGATGGTGAATATAAATTACAGAACTGTGAATAACAACATACATTGTAATTCATATGACATAAGAAGACACCATGTGACAATTTTAATTATTTAATTGTGTAAGTGTAAATCCAACACTTTTATGATATAAATTATGCATCTTGAGTAATTTTTTGGTTATGGTGTTGAATTTATTTATTGGACTTATGATAAGTAATTGTACCCCGCTTTCTCGTTGTTCTTTTTCAACGACAACGCATGCTACCTCGTATTTCTTGTTTTCAAATTATTCTCTACATAACTTTCCGTTTTAAATATGCATGCATAAAGTATTTGTCACTGGATGGTCAGAAAATCGTTTATTTTTAATCAGATATTCACACGTCAAAGAAAATAAAATAAATATTGAACATTAAAGGAAAAAACTGCATCATAGTCAAAGATGTCTTGCTTTTTAATTTTGTACACTAGACATGTGTTTCGTAGCTTAAGGTGTTAACAGCAACAGAGCATGAATAATTTCAGCAGAAGTTGAAAAACTCATCAGTGACGGTTGAATAAAAAAATGTCAAAAGACCATAACAGTCTCCAAAATTCTGATTTTTTGTTTGCCAAATACAGCTAAGGTTTATTTATTCCTGAAAAGATTATCCGTAGTTTTTCAAACAATTCAAAGTTTTGTTAACAGTTAATTCATAAAATTACGAAAGCCTAATTAATAGGGTCACAATTTTTTTTATCTCGTAATTACGGGTAAATATCTCGTAATTACGAGAAAACTGTCGCGTAATTACACAATAATTATCTCGTAATTAAGCGATAATTCTCGCGTAATTACGAGATAATCATTGTTTTATCTCGTATTTACGAGATATACGAGATACTAATGACGTAGTTACGAGATAATTATGGCGTAATTACGAGAACATTATCGCGTAATTACGAGATAATTATCGCGTAATTACGAGATAATTATCGCGTAATTACGAGATAATTTCGCGTAATTACGAGAAACTATCGCGTATATACTTCAGAGGAAGCTGTTTTATCGCGTATTTACAAGATAATTATCGCGTAATCACGAGAAAACTATCGCGTCATTACGAGATCAGTAGTTTGTTATCTCTTTAGTACGAGATAAGTATCGCGTAATAACAGGGAAACTATCTCGTTATTACGAGATAAAAATGAAACCGTTGGTTTTCACGTTTGAATGGTTTTAAACTATTAATTTAGGTCCCTTTATAGCTTATAGTTCGGTGTGAGCCAATGATCCGTGTTGAAAGCCGTACATTGACCTATAATTGTTTACTTTTATAACTTGTTATTTGGATGTAGAGTTGTCTCATTGGCACTCACACCACATCTTCCTAAATCTATAAGAGGAGAAAGAAATGCATAAATAAAAGAGTAAAAAAAACAACCCAGTAATATTTACAAATGGTTAAAAACAGTTTAATTTGGATAGTCCATGTATTTCTCTGATTAGCAAATGGAGACCCAATGATATGATAATGTTTTGAAAATAATCACCACATTTTTCCTATGGTAAGTTCTGGACAAGCATATTTTACAACCGTAAACCAAAACTTTTAAATACGCATTTTTTTCGTGTTTTAGATTGTCAGTCGCAATCCATTGACGCACAGCATATGTCTTTCACACAGAAAAATCCAAAGATACCCTTTAAGAATGATAGAGATTTTAAATTGTATAAATTGTTATTTTCTGCTAGCTGCAACCATGCTGGCCCTAACAATTTCGTATCAACGCAAATTTATTTCTACTGTTTGAAAAATGATTGATTTGCTTTTTATATGCAATATTCGTTTGTTTTTTTGACAAAATAATATCTGATCAAATGAATAAATTAGTTTTTTTCATTTATTTCAATATTTTAACAAGTCATTTTAATACTGCAATTAAAGAGAAGGTATTATTGATTGAATGTCGATATTTGACCATCCAGTGGCACATACTTCATGAATATTTTTGACAAAAGGTGATATAAAATAAATATAAGTTTCTCCCTGCTCCCGCCCGCTCTTCTCTTTTCTCCCGCCTCTATTCTCCCTCCCTTTTCTCTCTCCATTACCTTTTCAGACATACATTTCATTAAAATCAATTAAACATTCAGGAAGAGTTTCGCTTAGAAGATTAGTAATGCCATATATTAAAGTAAAGAGTATCTCCCCTGTAACATTTAGAACTTTCTCGTGTAAATATTTCTTCAATATCCATCCAGTTGTTCAGGAGGAGATGCGCTTAACAGAAATACATTGATAGACAGATAGGGTGCAATATATATGCCTGCAACGTGATCAGACGCATACAAATTCCCATCTAGGATGGACATTTTAAAGTAACCTCCCATATTTTCGATTTTTGACAAATTTTAATCGGGAATAGTCCTGTCAAGGACTCGTGGATGTGTGACCCCAGCTTAACTCTGATGCACGCCGTTTCCCGATGATTTTTTTTTACTATAAACGCAGCATATAATGTGTAAAAATACGGGGAATTTTTGTGACACTTTCAGTGCAATTTCGCAAGAAACCAATTCGTTTTAAAATTGTTGCCGAAAAACGCTGCTAGCAAAAAATAAAAATAAAATTCTTTTGGAAAATAATACAGGATATAATTCATCGAAAATACATAGTACAAACAGTCGTTGAAAATCAGGCAGTAAATGATGTTTGGAATGGATTTAACAACGAAGAAGAATAAAATTGTCCTTGAACTTGGTTATTTTGGCGCACAACTTTCCCTGTATGTCCCAAGTGTAACAAGTTTTGGAATATTATTGGCATGATTGGTCTGTACAGAAAATATGGTTGCGGAAGCTTGTAAGAATAGATTGCCAATACTGTTAACATATAAGCGCAGTTTACACAGGACAGCAACATCAGAATGAGGAAAAAGTTAACAAAGGCCTGTCATTTTGGGATGTCAACACCTAATGCGCACCCGTTGGGACAAGCTAAAATTAGATCATTCAGACCCTGTTACATAATTTTTCTTTCAATTCCGTATTTTAAAAATTATTTCTTGAAATTTACAATCACACGATTCATTAAATAAAATCCAGTGGTCAAGAATAAAGGAATAATCGGAATTTTGATTAAGGTAAACCCAGAAAAGCGCTCCGAACGCCAAAAAAATATGAAGAGATATGTTTGTTTGCCTATATTTCTTCAAATGCAGAAACAAACAGAAAACACTTACATTTAAATATCATTTTGGTACACGTTAATTTACACTTGGGTGTACAGGAATGGGTGTGTTTTGTTGTTGAGTTGGACTTGATGTACAGTTGAGATTTCCCAACTATATTCCACTATGAACTGCTTATTCAAAAATAAATGTTGTCACCAAATGCTTTGTAAAATAGAACACAATCATAAACGCTTATTATATATTTTGGTCCCTCGACAAAATGCCGCGAACATACTGTTTTACCCGTGTCCATTTGACCACCCGTCCCTCACGTAATCGGTATATAGGATGTAGCTTTGGGTTTATACAACTTATTTCGAAGTGCTACATTTTCTTTATGTCAACTTTAAAAATATATATATATACCAAAAGTGCGCATTTTCAGTCAATATTAAAAAGAAGATGTGGTACGATTGCCAATGAGACAACTATCAACAAAAGACCAAAATGACACAGACATTAACAACTATAGGTCACCGTACGGCCTTCAACAATGAGTAAAGCCCATACCGCATAGTCAGCTATAAAAGGCCCCGATAAGACAATGTGAAACAATTCAAACGAGAAAACTAACGGCCTTATTTATGTAAAAAAATGAACGAAAAACAAATATGTAACACATAAACAAACGACAATCACTGAATTACAGCCTGACTTGGGACAGGCACATACATAAATAATGTAGCGGGGTTAAACATGTTAGCGGGATCCCAACCCTCCCCCTAACCTGGGACAGTGGTATAACAGTACCTTTTATAAACAAGACTTTTTCAAATGACAGTTTGCTAAATTTGGTATTTTGAAAATATATAAAGACACGCAGAGCACATTGTCCGACTTCCTCCTTCTACAGTGTACAATTTCAAGGTGGACATTTTATAATGTACCGAGTGTTTTACTTATAGAGGATGCATGTATGTTCTCAGATTTTTTTATTGTATTTTTTTTCACGAATGACAGAATGTTGAACTTACATTTAATACAGTTTGCAAGGTTTGTCTGCAACTATGCACACTACCCAAACGTTTACATCATACAGAGAATATACTATATTAAAACATGTATTATTTATCTTTCACTTTTACAACTGACGGAATGTTTTTATTAGTAACCTTTTTTGGTGGCTGCATTAGAAATGCGTCTTTTAGACACAACAAATTGTATTGTATCGTCCTGAACATGCCTGAAATATTTGCCACTGGACATTTGCAACCTCAAATCAATCAATTCAAATTGTATTTGAAAATCACTATTCACTCAATAACATTTTGAAGTAGAATGTGCACCCTGTTAGTTGGAAATAAAACTAAATCAGTAAAATTAATAAGTAATGTCATCCTTTTTCTGCCAAATTGTATGCATATCGGTTTACTTTGAAGCAATTTATCTATTAAAAAAAACCAAGGATGGTGACATGTGTATCTATACATTCACGGGCTCACAAAAAAAACCTTGAAATTGTTAGTTTTTAGTCTTTCTCCATATGTAAGAGATCGTAATGAATTAGTGACGAGGTTCGGAATATTTTTTTCGTTAGTATGCCATTTTGGGGAATTTTCTGCAACTGTCATACAAGTGAAAGGTTTGACTAGCCATAAAACCAGGTCCAATCCACCATTTTCTACATAAGAAAATGCCTGTACCAATTCGTAATATAACAGTTGTTATTCATTTGTTTGATTTTGCAGTTATATTAAGGACTTTCCGTTTCAATATTTCCTTGGGGTCGTTTTTTTTTTTTTTTTTTTTTTACTTTTCATTAGCACTTTCTTGAATCTTTTGATTAACTCATTTATTAGATAATTGTTTTCTTGCTAAATTTTAATAATTTTAATATACATTTTTGTCTCCTTTTTACCCCTTTTCTCCTTTCTCCTTTCTCCCGCCCCCTCTGTCCCTTCTCTCCAATGCTCCCAATGCCCTGTCCAGGCCCTCATTAATATATAATATTATTCAATGAATTTCTAGTATATATCATCGTGGGCCGTAGGTACGCTCATAGTTTAATATACAGAAAAAGGTACATGTATGGAAAATGCCATTTTCTGACTTTTCGCGAATCTTGATGTACTTTTGAAACAGAGCTTAGTAATATCATTAAGAGTTCTCTGGTTATGGGAGTTGTCCTCCGGATAGCATTTTGTCCAGTGGATAGCTGGACAATCCTTAACCAGTTTTTGAACAACACAATTTAACCTCTGGATAGCAATCCACTGGATAAACATTTATCCAATGGACAAGCTTATCCAGTATAAAAGGCCCCGATAAGACAATGTGAAACAATTCAAACGAGAAAACTAACGGCCTTATTTATGTAAGCTGGACAATCCTTAACCAGGGCCCGGTTGTTCAAAAGGATGCGGTATGGGCTTTACTCATTGTTGAAGGCCGTACGGTGACCTATAGTTGTTAATGTCTGTGTCATTTTGGTCTTTTGTTGATAGTTGTCTCATTGGCAATCATACCACATCTTCTTTTTAATATTGACTGAAAATGCGCACTTTTTTGTACCCCGCTTTCTCGTTGTTCTTTTTCAACGACAACGCATGCTACCTCGTATTTCTTGTTTTCAAATTATTCTCTACATAACTTTCCGTTTTAAATATGCATGCATAAAGTATTTGTCACTGGATGGTCAGAAAATCGTTTATTTTTAATCAGATATTCACACGTCAAAGAAAATAAAATAAATATTGAACATTAAAGGAAAAAACTGCATCATAGTCAAAGATGTCTTGCTTTTTAATTTTGTACACTAGACATGTGTTTCGTAGCTTAAGGTGTTAACAGCAACAGAGCATGAATAATTTCAGCAGAAGTTGAAAAACTCATCAGTGACGGTTGAATAAAAAAATGTCAAAAGACCATAACAGTCTCCAAAATTCTGATTTTTTGTTTGCCAAATACAGCTAAGGTTTATTTATTCCTGAAAAGATTATCCGTAGTTTTTCAAACAATTCAAAGTTTTGTTAACAGTTAATTCATAAAATTACGAAAGCCTAATTAATAGGGTCACAATTTTTTTTATCTCGTAATTACGGGTAAATATCTCGTAATTACGAGAAAACTGTCGCGTAATTACACAATAATTATCTCGTAATTAAGCGATAATTCTCGCGTAATTACGAGATAATCATTGTTTTATCTCGTATTTACGAGATATACGAGATACTAATGACGTAGTTACGAGATAATTATGGCGTAATTACGAGAACATTATCGCGTAATTACGAGATAATTATCGCGTAATTACGAGATAATTATCGCGTAATTACGAGATAATTTCGCGTAATTACGAGAAACTATCGCGTATATACTTCAGAGGAAGCTGGTTTATCGCGTATTTACAAGATAATTATCGCGTAATCACGAGAAAACTATCGCGTCATTACGAGATCAGTAGTTTGTTATCTCTTTAGTACGAGATAAGTATCGCGTAATAACAGGGAAACTATCTCGTTATTACGAGATAAAAATGAAACCGTTGGTTTTCACGTTTGAATGGTTTTAAACTATTAATTTAGGTCCCTTTATAGCTTATAGTTCGGTGTGAGCCAATGATCCGTGTTGAAAGCCGTACATTGACCTATAATTGTTTACTTTTATAACTTGTTATTTGGATGTAGAGTTGTCTCATTGGCACTCACACCACATCTTCCTAAATCTATAAGAGGAGAAAGAAATGCATAAATAAAAGAGTAAAAAAAACAACCCAGTAATATTTACAAATGGTTAAAAACAGTTTAATTTGGATAGTCCATGTATTTCTCTGATTAGCAAATGGAGACCCAATGATATGATAATGTTTTGAAAATAATCACCACATTTTTCCTATGGTAAGTTCTGGACAAGCATATTTTACAACCGTAAACCAAAACTTTTAAATACGCATTTTTTTCGTGTTTTAGATTGTCAGTCGCAATCCATTGACGCACAGCATATGTCTTTCACACAGAAAAATCCAAAGATACCCTTTAAGAATGATAGAGATTTTAAATTGTATAAATTGTTATTTTCTGCTAGCTGCAACCATGCTGGCCCTAACAATTTCGTATCAACGCAAATTTATTTCTACTGTTTGAAAAATGATTGATTTGCTTTTTATATGCAATATTCGTTTGTTTTTTTGACAAAATAATATCTGATCAAATGAATAAATTAGTTTTTTTCATTTATTTCAATATTTTAACAAGTCATTTTAATACTGCAATTAAAGAGAAGGTATTATTGATTGAATGTCGATATTTGACCATCCAGTGGCACATACTTCATGAATATTTTTGACAAAAGGTGATATAAAATAAATATAAGTTTCTCCCTGCTCCCGCCCGCTCTTCTCTTTTCTCCCGCCTCTATTCTCCCTCCCTTTTCTCTCTCCATTACCTTTTCAGACATACATTTCATTAAAATCAATTAAACATTCAGGAAGAGTTTCGCTTAGAAGATTAGTAATGCCATATATTAAAGTAAAGAGTATCTCCCCTGTAACATTTAGAACTTTCTCGTGTAAATATTTCTTCAATATCCATCCAGTTGTTCAGGAGGAGATGCGCTTAACAGAAATACATTGATAGACAGATAGGGTGCAATATATATCCCTGCAACGTAATCAGACGCATACACATTCCCATCTAGGATGGACATTTTAAAGTAACCTCCCATATTTTCGATTTTTGACAAATTTTAATCGGGAATAGTCCTGTCAAGGACTCGTGGATGTGTGACCCCAGCTTAACTCTGATGCACGCCGTTTCCCGATGATTTTTTTTTACTATAAACGCAGCATATAATGTGTAAAAATACGGGGAATTTTTGTGACACTTTCAGTGCAATTTCGCAAGAAACCAATTCGTTTTAAAATTGTTGCCGAAAAACGCTGCTAGCAAAAAATAAAAATAAAATTCTTTTGGAAAATAATACAGGATATAATTCATCGAAAATACATAGTACAAACAGTCGTTGAAAATCAGGCAGTAAATGATGTTTGGAATGGAATTAACAACGAAGAAGAATAAAATTGTCCTTGAACTTGGTTATTTTGGCGCACAACTTTCCCTGTATGTCCCAAGTGTAACAAGTTTTGGAATATTATTGGCATGATTGGACTGTACAGAAAATATGGTTGCGGAAGCTTGTAAGAATAGATTGCCAATACTGTTAACATATAAGCGCAGTTTACACAGGACAGCAACATCAGAATGAGGAAAAAGTTAACAAAGGCCTGTCATTTTGGGATGTCAACACCTAATGCGCACCCGTTGGGACAAGCTAAAATTAGATCATTCAGACCCTGTTACATAATTTTTCTTTCAATTCCGTATTTTAAAAATTATTTCTTGAAATTTACAATCACACGATTCATTAAATAAAATCCAGTGGTCAAGAATAAAGGAATAATCGGAATTTTGATTAAGGTAAACCCAGAAAAGCGCTCTGAACGCCAAAAAAATATGAAGAGATATGTTTGTTTGCCTATATTTCTTCAAATGCAGAAACAAACAGAAAACACTTACATTTAAATAACATTTTGGTACACGTTAATTTACACTTGGGTGTACAGGAATGGGTGTGTTTTGTTGTTGAGTTGGACTTGATGTACAGTTGAGATTTCCCAACTATATTCCACTATGAACTGCTTATTCAAAAATAAATGTTGTCACCAAATGCTTTGTAAAATAGAACACAATCATAAACGCTTATTATATATTTTGGTCCCTCGACAAAATGCCGCGAACGTACTGTTTTACCCGTGTCCATTTGACCACCCGTCCCTCACGTAATCGGTATATAGGATGTAGCTTTGGGTTTATACAACTTATTTCGAAGTGCTACATTTTCTTTATGTCAACTTTAAAAAAATATATATATACCAAAAGTGCGCATTTTCAGTCAATATTAAAAAGAAGATGTGGTATGATTGCCAATGAGACAACTATCAACAAAAGACCAAAATGACACAGACATTAACAACTATAGGTCACCGTACGGCCTTCAACAATGAGTAAAGCCCATACCGCATAGTCAGCTATAAAAGGCCCCGATAAGACAATGTGAAACAATTCAAACGAGAAAACTAACGGCCTTATTTATGTAAGCTGGACAATCCTTAACCAGGGCCCGGTTGTTCAAAAGGCTGGATAAGCTTGTCCATTAGATAAATGTTTATCCAGTGGATTGCTATCCAGAGGTTAAATTGTGTTGTTCAAAAACTGGTTAAGGATTGTCCAGCTATCCACTGGACAAAATGCTATCCGGAGGACAACTCCCATAACCAGAGAACTCTTAATGATATTACTAAGCTCTGTTTCAAAAGTACATCAAGATTCGCGAAAAGTCAGAAAATGGCATTTTCCATACATGTACCTTTTTCTGTATATTAAACTATGAGCGTACCTACGGCCCACGATGATATATACTAGAAATTCATTGAATAATATTATATATTAATGAGGGCCTGGACAGGGCATTGGGAGCATTGGAGAGAAGGGACAGAGGGGGCGGGAGAAAGGAGAAAGGAGAAAAGGGGTAAAAAGGAGACAAAAATGTATATTAAAATTATTAAAATTTAGCAAGAAAACAATTATCTAATAAATGAGTTAATCAAAAGATTCAAGAAAGTGCTAATGAAAAGTAAAAAAAAAACAAAAAAAAAAACGACCCCAAGGAAATATTGAAACGGAAAGTCCTTAATATAACTGCAAAATCAAACAAATGAATAACAACTGTTATATTACGAATTGGTACAGGCATTTTCTTATGTAGAAAATGGTGGATTGGACCTGGTTTTATGGCTAGTCAAACCTTTCACTTGTATGACAGTTGCAGAAAATTCCCCAAAATGGCATACTAACGAAAAAAATATTCCGAACCTCGTCACTAATTCATTACGATCTCTTACATATGGAGAAAGACTAAAAACTAACAATTTCAAGGTTTTTTTTGTGAGCCCGTGAATGTATAGATACACATGTCACCATCCTTGGTTTTTTTTAATAGATAAATTGCTTCAAAGTAAACCGATATGCATACAATTTGGCAGAAAAAGGATGACATTACTTATTAATTTTACTGATTTAGTTTTATTTCCAACTAACAGGGTGCACATTCTACTTCAAAATGTTATTGAGTGAATAGTGATTTTCAAATACAATTTGAATTGATTGATTTGAGGTTGCAAATGTCCAGTGGCAAATATTTCAGGCATGTTCAGGACGATACAATACAATTTGTTGTGTCTAAAAGACGCATTTCTAATGCAGCCACCAAAAAAGGTTACTAATAAAAACATTCCGTCAGTTGTAAAAGTGAAAGATAAATAATACATGTTTTAATATAGTATATTCTCTGTATGATGTAAACGTTTGGGTAGTGTGCATAGTTGCAGACAAACCTTGCAAACTGTATTAAATGTAAGTTCAACATTCTGTCATTCGTGAAAAAAAATACAATAAAAAAATCTGAGAACATACATGCATCCTCTATAAGTAAAACACTCGGTACATTATAAAATGTCCACCTTGAAATTGTACACTGTAGAAGGAGGAAGTCGGACAATGTGCTCTGCGTGTCTTTATATATTTTCAAAATACCAAATTTAGCAAACTGTCATTTGAAAAAGTCTTGTTTATAAAAGGTACTGTTATACCACTGTCCCAGGTTAGGGGGAGGGTTGGGATCCCGCTAACATGTTTAACCCCGCTACATTATTTATGTATGTGCCTGTCCCAAGTCAGGCTGTAATTCAGTGATTGTCGTTTGTTTATGTGTTACATATTTGTTTTTCGTTCATTTTTTTACATAAATAAGGCCGTTAGTTTTCTCGTTTGAATTGTTTCACATTGTCTTATCGGGGCCTTTTATAGCTGACTATGCGGTATGGGCTTTACTCATTGTTGAAGGCCGTACGGTGACCTATAGTTGTTAATGTCTGTGTCATTTTGGTCTTTTGTTGATAGTTGTCTCATTGGCAATCGTACCACATCTTCTTTTTAATATTGACTGAAAATGCGCACTTTTGGTATATATATATATTTTTAAAGTTGACATAAAGAAAATGTAGCACTTCGAAATAAGTTGTATAAACCCAAAGCTACATCCTATATACCGATTACGTGAGGGACGGGTGGTCAAATGGACACGGGTAAAACAGTATGTTCGCGGCATTTTGTCGAGGGACCAAAATATATAATAAGCGTTTATGATTGTGTTCTATTTTACAAAGCATTTGGTGACAACATTTATTTTTGAATAAGCAGTTCATAGTGGAATATAGTTGGGAAATCTCAACTGTACATCAAGTCCAACTCAACAACAAAACACACCCATTCCTGTACACCCAAGTGTAAATTAACGTGTACCAAAATGATATTTAAATGTAAGTGTTTTCTGTTTGTTTCTGCATTTGAAGAAATATAGGCAAACAAACATATCTCTTCATATTTTTTTTGGCGTTCGGAGCGCTTTTCTGGGTTTACCTTAATCAAAATTCCGATTATTCCTTTATTCTTGACCACTGGATTTTATTTAATGAATCGTGTGATTGTAAATTTCAAGAAATAATTTTTAAAATACGGAATTGAAAGAAAAATTATGTAACAGGGTCTGAATGATCTAATTTTAGCTTGTCCCAACGGGTGCGCATTAGGTGTTGACATCCCAAAATGACAGGCCTTTGTTAACTTTTTCCTCATTCTGATGTTGCTGTCCTGTGTAAACTGCGCTTATATGTTAACAGTATTGGCAATCTATTCTTACAAGCTTCCGCAACCATATTTTCTGTACAGACCAATCATGCCAATAATATTCCAAAACTTGTTACACTTGGGACATACAGGGAAAGTTGTGCGCCAAAATAACCAAGTTCAAGGACAATTTTATTCTTCTTCGTTGTTAAATCCATTCCAAACATCATTTACTGCCTGATTTTCAACGACTGTTTGTACTATGTATTTTCGATGAATTATATCCTGTATTATTTTCCAAAAGAATTTTATTTTTATTTTTTGCTAGCAGCGTTTTTCGGCAACAATTTTAAAACGAATTGGTTTCTTGCGAAATTGCACTGAAAGTGTCACAAAAATTCCCCGTATTTTTACACATTATATGCTGCGTTTATAGTAAAAAAAAATCATCGGGAAACGGCGTGCATCAGAGTTAAGCTGGGGTCACACATCCACGAGTCCTTGACAGGACTATTCCCGATTAAAATTTGTCAAAAATCGAAAATATGGGAGGTTACTTTAAAATGTCCATCCTAGATGGGAATTTGTATGCGTCTGATCACGTTGCAGGCATATATATTGCACCCTATCTGTCTATCAATGTATTTCTGTTAAGCGCATCTCCTCCTGAACAACTGGATGGATATTGAAGAAATATTTACACGAGAAAGTTCTAAATGTTACAGGGGAGATACTCTTTACTTTAATATATGGCATTACTAATCTTCTAAGCGAAACTCTTCCTGAATGTTTAATTGATTTTAATGAAATGTATGTCTGAAAAGGTAATGGAGAGAGAAAAGGGAGGGAGAATAGAGGCGGGAGAAAAGAGAAGAGCGGGCGGGAGCAGGGAGAAACTTATATTTATTTTATATCACCTTTTGTCAAAAATATTCATGAAGTATGTGCCACTGGATGGTCAAATATCGACATTCAATCAATAATACCTTCTCTTTAATTGCAGTATTAAAATGACTTGTTAAAATATTGAAATAAATGAAAAAAACTAATTTATTCATTTGATCAGATATTATTTTGTCAAAAAAACAAACGAATATTGCATATAAAAAGCAAATCAATCATTTTTCAAACAGTAGAAATAAATTTGCGTTGATACGAAATTGTTAGGGCCAGCATGGTTGCAGCTAGCAGAAAATAACAATTTATACAATTTAAAATCTCTATCATTCTTAAAGGGTATCTTTGGATTTTTCTGTGTGAAAGACATATGCTGTGCGTCAATGGATTGCGACTGACAATCTAAAACACGAAAAAAATGCGTATTTAAAAGTTTTGGTTTACGGTTGTAAAATATGCTTGTCCAGAACTTACCATAGGAAAAATGTGGTGATTATTTTCAAAACATTATCATATCATTGGGTCTCCATTTGCTAATCAGAGAAATACATGGACTATCCAAATTAAACTGTTTTTAACCATTTGTAAATATTACTGGGTTGTTTTTTTTACTCTTTTATTTATGCATTTCTTTCTCCTCTTATAGATTTAGGAAGATGTGGTGTGAGTGCCAATGAGACAACTCTACATCCAAATAACAAGTTATAAAAGTAAACAATTATAGGTCAATGTACGGCTTTCAACACGGATCATTGGCTCACACCGAACTATAAGCTATAAAGGGACCTAAATTAATAGTTTAAAACCATTCAAACGTGAAAACCAACGGTTTCATTTTTATCTCGTAATAACGAGATAGTTTCCCTGTTATTACGCGATACTTATCTCGTACTAAAGAGATAACAAACTACTGATCTCGTAATGACGCGATAGTTTTCTCGTGATTACGCGATAATTATCTTGTAAATACGCGATAAAACAGCTTCCTCTGAAGTATATACGCGATAGTTTCTCGTAATTACGCGAAATTATCTCGTAATTACGCGATAATTATCTCGTAATTACGCGATAATTATCTCGTAATTACGCGATAATGTTCTCGTAATTACGCCATAATTATCTCGTAACTACGTCATTAGTATCTCGTATATCTCGTAAATACGAGATAAAACAATGATTATCTCGTAATTACGCGAGAATTATCGCTTAATTACGAGATAATTATTGTGTAATTACGCGACAGTTTTCTCGTAATTACGAGATATTTACCCGTAATTACGAGATAAAAAAAATTGTGACCCTATTAATTAGGCTTTCGTAATTTTATGAATTAACTGTTAACAAAACTTTCAATTGTTTGAAAAACTACGGATAATCTTTTCAGGAATAAATAAACCTTAGCTGTATTTGGCAAACAAAAAATCAGAATTTTGGAGACTGTTATGGTCTTTTGACATTTTTTTATTCAACCGTCACTGATGAGTTTTTCAACTTCTGCTGAAATTATTCATGCTCTGTTGCTGTTAACACCTTAAGCTACGAAACACATGTCTAGTGTACAAAATTAAAAAGCAAGACATCTTTGACTATGATGCAGTTTTTTCCTTTAATGTTCAATATTTATTTTATTTTCTTTGACGTGTGAATATCTGATTAAAAATAAACGATTTTCTGACCATCCAGTGACAAATACTTTATGCATGCATATTTAAAACGGAAAGTTATGTAGAGAATAATTTGAAAACAAGAAATACGAGGTAGCATGCGTTGTCGTTGAAAAAGAACAACGAGAAAGCGGGGTACAATTACTTATCATAAGTCCAATAAATAAATTCAACACCATAACCAAAAAATTACTCAAGATGCATAATTTATATCATAAAAGTGTTGGATTTACACTTACACAATTAAATAATTAAAATTGTCACATGGTGTCTTCTTATGTCATATGAATTACAATGTATGTTGTTATTCACAGTTCTGTAATTTATATTCACCATCTGTATTTATATTAAAAGATTGCCTTAAAATGTAAACTTGGCATGCCATACTTGATAGAAATGCGGACGTGAAAGAAAGCACTTTTCACAAAAGTGCTAACGAAGATTAAAACATTCCGATGCGACGATTTCGTCCATAATGAAACAAAATCCGTATAGGCAGCTTTTGACCCAGTTATCAGTCTAACTATATTCATTTATAATTACGTTCCCAGAATTTTCTCTGAAGTTTGTCCCAGTTCCGTCTAATTTTGGGTCAAAATTCGACGGTCTGCTAAAATGTCACTTTAAATTCATGATTAATAAATACAGGAATATCTGTTTTCCTGTCTCAAATATGTATAATGTTCGTCCAAAAGAAAGTAGCTATTATCGCGAATCACGAATATAAGTATGTCGTCGGATCCAGTGAATACCGGAAATCATCTCCGGTCCGCAGTTCGTTTAAAAAATTCGATGATTCAATGAAAACTACGACGATATTTGTCATTTTAATTTTTTTTTTTTTTTTTTAACTATGAGCGTACCTACGGCCCACTAAAATATTTGAACTGCATCAGAGGCGGATCCAGGGGGTGGTCATCCGGTGCCGGTGACCCCCCCCCCCCCCCCCCTGGGTTTGCAAAAATGGTGCACCATGTACCAAAAAATGTTGCACCTTGAACATTTTGAAAAATAAATTCGTCGATCAAATCAATTTGTCTATCGTAATCACCAGTCATAAAGTTGTCATTACTTACCTTAAGGCTAAATACATGTACCTTGACAGGTATGTTTACACAATGAACATGTAATCAACAATCGCTAATTACTTGGTCGATTTCTTTGATGTTAAGGTGTAAAAATGAAGAGACAGTCCTCAATCTTAGATTTTTTTAGCAGGTAATTTATACTTTTTTTACATTACGTTTATCTAAATTTTTAAAGTTTGTATAATAACTTTTCTCGACCAATAATATTTTTTTACTGTGATGCCAAAATTCAAAAATAATTTTAAAGTTTTAAAGTCACATAAATAAACATTAAATGTTCGAACGGTCACATTCACAACTTGTTACATTCATTGTGCAAACAATTTTGAGAATTGCATATATATATTGGGATAATCAAGTTTGTTGCATTTTTTTAATGGTTTCAGCAGCTGACTTTGGCAATGTATCTGTGGTATGTTTCCAGAAATGCAACCACCTATCTACTTCCGAAGAAACTCCAAATGGACTAGGCAAGTCAGAGTGATAAAAATCAAGAAACGGTTTAAGTTTCTCGAGTATTACATGAGCGTGTTGTTTTCAAAATTGTTTGCGCAATGAGTGTAACAAGTTGTGAATGTGAGCGTTCGAATAGTGAGCTCGGGTTACTGAAAACATTTTTACGTGCAACAATGGGCCAGGACCGACTAAATGGACTGGCACTGATGCACGTGCATTACAATTTAGAGTTAGAACTTGATGTTATATAGTTGACATATTTGCACGCAGGCATCCAAGAAAAATGAAATTGGAATCAATTTTATAAATAATGTGTAACTTTTGTCTTCTATAGTTGTAACTATTTTCATGATACCAATAAAAAAAATGAATTTTAATTTAAGATTTCAAAAGGTGACCACCCCCTAATAAATTCCTGGATCCGCCCCTGTGCATCAACATTTATGTCCAAGAAATGTCTGGTATAAATATGATCGTGGGCCGTAGGTACGCTCATAGTTTAAAATGCAGAAAAAGGTTTTGAAACTGCAATTTTTCTGCCTTTCGCGAATATTGAGGTGTTTACAGCAACAGAGCATGAATTATATCAGCGGGAGTGGGAAAATCTATTGATGTTTACAAAAATACAGGATTTTTTTTTTTTTAAATATAGTTTTATAATTAATGGCAATTCACTTTTCTTCTTCTTCTTCTTCCAGGTAAGGAACCGAATTCAAATCTTGAATGTATGAGGTTCCGCGAAAACTAACGCAATGTCGGACAACACAGAAAGTTTTCTCTTGGCTATTTACAGGATAAAACGTTCTCTATATATATACAAATAAAACTATTTACAGGATGTTACTGTCTAAATTTTAACAGAGCATGCCTTCAGGGCAGCTCTAAATCCATCAACTGTGTCAGCTGATGTTGCGGATGTTGGCAGTTGGTTCCAGTCTCTAATGGTCCTTGGAAAAAATGATTGTCCGAAGGCGTCTGTTGTGGCCCTTTCTTGGAAGAAGCGGTTTTTACCTCTGGTCCGGCTATCGTTTGGCGTTAGATATTGGTGCCTATCTATGTCTATCAGATCATATTGGATTTTGAATAGCATGCATAGCCTATATTGTGTCCTGCGGTCTTCAAGGCTTTCCCATTTCAAAGATGTTACCATTTTTGTTACACAGCCAGGTGTGCGGTCTGTGTAGTTGTTGTTAACAAATCTAGCTGCTCTTTTCTGTACCTGCTCGATTGCTTTTATTTTAGCCTGTTTCGTAGGATCCCATACTGTGCTAGCATACTCAACTGAAGGTCTTACTATTGTTGAATATGCTGCTGCTTTGACCGGTTTAGTGCAATCTTTTAGGTTACGTCGTATGAAGCCTAGTGTTTTGTTTCCTTTTCCCACTATGTTGTCGATGTGTCTGTCCCAGGTTAGATTATTGCTGATAGTAACTCCCAGGTATTTACTAGCTTCAACGGTGTCCAGTGTGTGTCCGTGTAATTTGTAATTAGTTGGTATTACAGGACGGTTCTTGGGTTGTATATTCTAATTACAATGCATTTTTTTGCATTGAAGCTCATCTGCCACTTATCTTCCCAATCCTCTAATGATGTGAGATCTTTTTGTAGTAGGTCACTTTCTGCTTGGTTACTGATAGTTCGATAGAGGAGGCTGTCGTCTGCAAAAAGTTTGGTCTCTGATGATGTTGCTGTTTCTGGCATGTCGTTTATGTAGGCCAGGAACAGTAGGGGTCCAAGGACTGTTCCTTGAGAAACACCAGAGAGTACTGGTACTTGTTCAGAGACAGCTCCTTCTAGAATAACGCTTTGCATTCTGTTTTGTAGGAATGATCTTATCCACCTGTTTGCTTTAGGATTTACTCCGTAGTACTCAAGTTTATGTAGTAGGCGATGGTGTGGCACTTTATCAAACGCTTTAGCAAAATCTAGTAGTATGATATCTACCTGGCTGTTACCTTTTAATTTCGATGCAATATCATGAATGGTGATGATGAGTTGGGATTCGCAAGATCGTCGTTTGCGGAATCCATGCTGTGCATTTGTGAGAATTTTGTATTTGTCGAAATGGTCCATTACGCTGCTGTGTACAATGTGTTCTAGGACTTTGCATGTAATGGAGGTAAGTGATACAGGCCTGTAATTTGATGCCAAGTGTCTTTCATCCTTTTTGAAGAGTGGGACTACATTTGCATCTTTCCAATCTTGAGGGACTTCTCCGGTGTTGAGGGATGCTTGGTACAGTTCTGTAAGAATTGGAGCAAGTTGGTCTGCTGCTGTCTTTAGTATACAGGATGGTATAGCATCTGGTCCAGTAGCCTTATGTGGTTTCAGGTTCTTCAATAATTGATGAACTCCTTTTACATTGATTTGTATGTCAGCCATGGTGGTATATGGACTTTTCCCTTTATTTGGGAAGTTGTTCAGGTTCTCTTTTGTAAATACGGACTGGAATTGATCGTTAAGGATATTAGCTTTGCTTTTGTTGTCGCTTTGGAGGAATCCCATTTTGTTCTTCAATGGTGCTACTCCTGTCCATTCCTGACCTTTGCTTTTAATATAGGACCAGAATTTCTTGGAGTTGTCCTTGTAGTTGGAGCTGACTTCTTCCATGTATTTCTTATTGGCTTGTCGTATTTCCCATTGTACTTCTTGTCGTAGTCTCTTGTATCTGTCTTGGTCTCTTTTCTTTTTGGTTTTCCTAGCTTTCTTGTGCGCTTTTTGTTTTTGGTTGATTTTGCGTCTTATTGCTGTGTTCATCCATGGGTGGGTGTGTCTACCTTGAGTCATTTTTGTTGGTACTCGCTTCTCAATGGTTTTTTGAATTTCTGATTTGAATTTTGCTACATGGATTCTACAGTTCTGTTGCAGGTGTTTTTAAAGGATGTCTTGAATGTTTCGAGATCTTCCTTTATCTTATATATATCTGCTTTTTTCCACAGGTATATCTTTCTTTTAACTGGTTTGGGTTTTTAAGGTTTACATGCTATATCAAGTAAGACGATGTCATGGTCGCTGTTTCCTATTGATGGTAATGGTTTACATCTTAGTTTGAATGATGGATGAGAGGTAAGTATTAAATCCAAGGTGTTTTCTTTACATGTTGGGAAATCTACGATTTGTTCTAAACCATTATCAGCTACGGTGTCTAAAAAAGCTTAACTGGTTCTTGTGGGGTACTGTCTATGTGTGATGGTCTGTTCTTGCCAATTTATATCTGGTAGGTTGAAGTCACCTCCAATCAAGAAGATGTTTTTTTTTGATGTTTTGATTTGATGGTACTTATTTCCTCTTTAACTGTATTAAGGTAGGTGTCATCCGTTTTATCTGGAGGGCGATAAAATGCACCAATAAGCATTTTCTTTTTTCCTTCTTAGGCGATTGTACCAGTTAATAGTTCTATCTCACCGCTTTTTGTTATGTTCCCTAGTTGTAATGTTTGTTTGGCTGCTATCAAAACTCCCCCATGTGGGTCTTTGGGACGATCCCTTCGTTCAATATCATATTTAAGGTAATCAGGAAAAATTTCACTTGATTTAATGTTTGGATCTAGCCATGTTTCTGTGCCTATTATTATGTCCGGATCAGTTGACTCTATAATTGCCTCCAGAAGTTTACCCTTTTTTCTTAGACTCTGGAAGTTGATGTTCAGCAGTCTTAGTTGTTTCTTAGGGGTTGGTTTTGTTTTGGCTGGTTTAGGCGATGATGTCATGATTGGTATATCTGTACTGAATGATGTTGTGTTGAAAGATGGTGAGTTAATACTTGATCCTGATGTTGATGGTATGGATGAATCTGATATACTGTCTAGCAATAACGGATTAGTAGATATATTAAGGGAGGTATGTTTGCTGTCATCTCCACTTGGTATAAAGTATACTTTTGTCGAAGAGTTGTTGGGTTTTGAGCAAGATGGACATGTCCATGTGTCTTCGCTCTTGCCTAGATTGCTGAATTCTGTTGTAGACATTCCAATGCAATTTCTGTGTGTCCATTTGTCACAGTCGTCACAGGCTATTGATTCTAATTTGCATGCTTTTTGACAGATTGTGCATGAAAATCTTGGTCGTCTGGGGCCTGGGTTTGTTTCTATGCCACTAAGTAAGAGTAGCAAGAGTCTTTGTGAGCTCCAATCTCTGGCGATCGAGTATTTTGACTGTGTCAGTTGAATGTGTTTTTTGGCGTTCTTGATCCAATAGTAAGTTTGTGCTGTTGCTGTAATTGGGTTACTAAGGCATTCTGTTAAGTATATATTCACTCCTTCAATGGTGTTATGCGAGTAAATTGAGTCCTGGTGAGAATGTTGGTATTTATGGCTAGGATTCAATTTTATATGATGTACCATGAAAGCCTGTCTAGTCAAGATGGTAAGTGTAAGTGTAAAGATAGCATAGTAGAACATTTTGTTGTTAAGAGGTTTATACTACTGGTACTTACTGGATGAAGGAAGCTCCAGACTGGGTCTTCGTGTTCCAAACCAATCAGCTGTTATCCACTTCTGGAAGAGAAAGTATGTGTTTGAGTGTTGTTACTTGGTAGCGATTCAATACGAAAGGTAAGTAGTAAAACCTGATAAGATAAACTAACCTAGAATTTTACTACTCGTCTCGACTGTTCACTGGCAACTCTGTTCTCTAAAGCGGATGAAAGCGCTGGTTCTAGAATAGTGTGTTCAGTTCGTCTTGTTCCACTCTGATTTGTAATAGTTCAGATTTCTGATCAATGTTGAAACATTCAATGTATGTGTCTAGTAGGATGGATTTGGTGATAGCTAGACTGAGAAGGCGTCCTGGATGTATACCGTCCTTGTTGTTTATTGAGAGGTTTACTGATTTGCGTATTTGTCCTTTCCTTCTCTTTCGTCCTCTAAAGAAGTACTTACTGACTTTGACTGATGTTTTATTAAGTTTACTGTTGAGTTGGTAGATTTTGTAGTTCAATTCCTGTATTTGCTTGGTAACTTTTAATTTGAACGAAATAAGGGGGTCGTTCTCTGATGCTTATCGTACCTTGTCCTTTAATTTAAGAGAACTGACCAGTATTTCTGATTATTCTAATGTGCTTTCCGAATCGCAGTTAGAAAATTTATGCGATATGAAAAACAACTTGTATCGTATTGTTCATCAACAGGCGCGTTGGCAAAGCATCTCTTACGTCAGAACTTTTGTGACGTCATGTAATAAGAAGTAAAAGGCGTTCTTAAAATTTGTCCGAACTGATTTTTTTTCACTTCAATTTCACACAATAACAAGCAATGCAACTGTAAAAAACATATAAGAGTAATTTTAATCTGTATGGATCTGTGTGGCAACTGTCCAGAATGGCATAATTTCTCTGGTTAGGTCTTTTCAAATCATCATAAAGCAAAATTGTTTAAACTTCTATGCTAGCTTAATTCAGAAAATCTTTACCTAGCCTGAAATTCTATATATTGTTCACCGTGAAATTCACTATGTATGCGTGGTTTATATGTCTACTACACATCATACAACACAACGGCAGCCATATTTATAGCCACTGGATAAAAACTTATCCGAACCCCCAGACACTGGACAAATTTTGTCCGTGGTTAAGCTATTTTATCCACTGGACAATTTTTGAACAACCGGATTTGTCCAGCGGACAAAAGTTATCCAGTGGATACAGACTTTATCCTGTGGATAACTTTATCCAGCCTTTTGAACAACCGGGCCCAGTTTTTGAACAACACAATTTAACCTCTGGATAGCAATTCACTGGATAAACATTTATCCAATGGACAAGCTTATCCAGTGGATAACTTTATCCAGCCTTTAGAACAACCGGGCCCTGGTGTATATAAGAAAAGTTACCAGTATTCTTAATGTCTGGTATCAAATGAATACCCTACACAGTGTATGTAAAGTGCGGATCCTAAAATATCATTTTCACTGTATATGCCAGAAATTTTTGATGTAGAATGATAAATAAACAGACGACTTTTTTTTAATTTTTGAAGAAAATGAAGAAAATTAGTTAAAAAGTATATGTTAAGAAAGACATAATACTAATAAAACAAAGTAAGAGATGCGAACGGGGTTTTTTTCGCGCCTAAATCCAAATAGCTGTGAAATATATAGCAAAATAGGTGAATATTTAGGACATTTCACGAACAGATCGTGCAGGTGTTTTATTACTAACAGGCAAGATGTTGTTGCAGAAAAAAATATTCATTTCAACACAATTATTAAAGTTGTATAACGTAGAATAGGTTTTGTCATTCATGATCAGTTCCTTCATATTGAACTGAATTCCACTATGATGCTTTCTTTATGCGAGTCATGTTTACTGTCGAATAATGATACTATTCTTTCATTTTCACCGTAGAGCGATTCATTAGTATTGTATATGCGGCGCATTTTCACTGTATGATATATTTATTTTTTTATCTATTACAGCGTATTTTTTTAAGCATGTAAAGCAAGACTTTAGTTAGCGTGCTTGCTTTGTTTTTTGTTTTTTGTACAATCATTATGATAACACCCAATTTAATTCAAATATAATAATTATATAAATACAGGTTAAACTATGCCGATACATATTGTTTAAAGATGTCAATCTTATTTACAAAGTATGTATAAACAATTTTACAAACTAAGCAATCAAGTCAACCAAAGTTTTGCTTTACATGCATTAGGAAATTAGCTGTAAAACCTTAATTTAGCCGACTTGCTCAAACAATAGATAAAGTAAGAGACGGATTTGATAAAATTTAACTTACGGAGGAAAGTTTGGTTTTAAAACACTCTAAATAAATTCAATAGAAATAACATTTATTTCAAATGTATTCCATTTTTAAAATTTCTTATGAATCGTATAGGGATCTTTATCCTTGCTTTTTTTTTATCCATTTCCATATCCTTGTGTTTTTTTTTTATCCATTTCCATGACACTTCACCACTAATTACGTACATCTTGATAAAGATTGAATCGTTGGTTTTCCCGTTTAAAAGGTTTTACACTGGAGCCCTTTGTAACTTGCTGTTCGGTGTGAGCCAAGACTCCATGTTGAAGACCGTATTTTGATGTATAAAGGTATACTTTTATAAATTGTGACTCGTTTTGAGAGTTGTCTCATTGTCACATATGACATCTTATCTATCTGTGGCTCAACCCGAAACGAGACGGGATAAAAAGGGATAAAAAACACACTTTTTTAATATATTTATAATGGGCTTAATATGAGTCAGAAAAGAGTAGAATAGTGGGTCGCGTTGGGATATAAGCGTGACGCGGAATTGCCGATTTTTTTGTAAGCGTGACACGTGATAGTCACATGATTGTGTCGTGAATACGAGAAATAAAGCATAGCGGGACACGGAAAATTTCAAAAAATGAGAACTGCATAGTAGAAGTGGGATACGGGAATTTGATGAAGCAGTAAGCGGGTTCTTAATTAAAAAAAAATCAGTACGGCCCCAATAACACTCCCCTCTTCCTTTCCCCCATTTTACTTTTCAAAAGAGAAATGTTCGTTCCAGCAAAATTAATCAGAACATTCTGACTGACACTGTTTTTTTCAGAAATCTGTACAATGGGACAGTTTGGCCGATTTAGCTTGCCATAACCGTTTGCCGAGCAAAACAATAAAGTCGCTGACTCTTCCAGTCAACATAACTATAACAACAAGAAAATATTTTAAAAAAAAAGACATTCGGATACAACAATGGTCACTTGGACATCAGATAAAAAACCAAAGCAACGAAGGAAGTACTTTGGGTTGGGAATTATGTTAAGATATAATGCCATGGTCGATCTAATTGGAGACAAACATCAGATTCCTGAGTATGCAACAATATTTGCCACTTGATGTTTAGTAAACAGAAATCAATCAAATGCTAATGACTTCAAGTTTTCTGATAGGATTATGTTCACGGTTCTTATAGAAATTATAAATTGTTGAAAAGGGAGGCGTAAGATACCAAAGGGACATTCAAACTCATAATATGAAGACAAACTGACACGTCATAGCAAAAAATGAAAAACCTGAAGACAAGCAACAATCTACAAAGCACCGTAGAAAACTAAAGACTGATCAACACGAAACATTCCAAAAATCTCAAGAGAATGTCGCATAAAATCTAATCAACAACAAACAAAGCAGTTATACTAACCTTCGTTTTGCACAACAATGGCTAAGGTAAGTTTAGCTGTCTTAGAATAATGACATCATTTGTAGCCTATAAATAGAATGGATTTCCAATCTTTTTGTTTGATTAGTTAGCAATATGGTGGAATTTTTATTTGTTCAAATACAATTCATTAATCAGTAAATTGATGGAGTTAATAATTTAGCAGACGCATTTGTCACGTGCTCACAATTGTTTTTCTTTTGTATTTTTATCATGTATTGTCGTGCTACAAAAATCGCATATTGCTTTTCTATATAATCTCATGGGTTTTTAATGTACAGTATAAGTACAAAAAAATATAAAAAATCTAGAAAAATTGCAGTAAATTATAGTCCAGTGTTTATACTCATCCATAGTGTATATATCTCTATATTAATATAAATGTGATTTACTCTCTGTACCAAATCAGCAAAACTAGCAAACGTTACCCAATGAAATGTGTCTCATGCCGTGGTTCTTGATCTTCTAAAACTGCAAGCTCTCAGAAGATTGATTGTTAGTATTAAAAAACCGTATAAAACCCACTTTCAACACTATTGGCTATAATACCGTTGCTGCCTGTTTTTATTGAGGGACGAAAGCATATGGCCCGGAGATCACAACAAAGACTGACAATCCGAGTCAATTAAGATTAGAGTTTAACGAACCTGCCAGGTCCGGTATTCAAACTCACAGTCTTGGTGTTCACAGGACGATGACACAGTAGATGAGAACTACTAAGACTACTCTGCTGCTATGACCACTAGCTCTCAAATTAATATCGCTATTAGAATAGACAACACAGGTAGCAACGAAGAACACATGGTTCAGAATTCAGATAACTTGATTTGGATCAGGCATGTCAAGGGATTCAACCAGTATTACATTCACAACCCCCCCCCCCCCCCCCCCTTTTTCCCCTTATTATACAATCTAGACCTGTTCCTACAGGAAAAATATTTATAGAGTCGCACATGAAGATATGATCCATATAAAATTATTCGTTCTTTAAATGATCTTATTCTTTTAAGGTTAACGTTAAAGTTATTGACCAAGCAAGTCGGTATCCAACATTTAATATACACCGTTCGGGTGACCCTTATTAACCCGAACGACATAGGAGTTCGGGTGAAAGGGTCATCCCGAGACGTGCAGATTAAATGGTAAATACCGATTTGATTGGCCAATAACTGTTTTATCACATGACGCCATCAATTTACATGAGCATTTTTGAAATATGCGGACTTTTCCGCAATACACGGCTCCTAAGAAAGTATCTTGTATGATTGAGAAAGGGTGAAATACGCTTTCATGCAGTTAAAGGTTGGTAAGTATTAATAATTTTTTTTATATTTGGTTTTTTTTTCCTAAATAGTTACTTTCCATTTATATGTAGCAACATTCCAGCAACGCCTGCATACGGAGTACTAGTATATATCTCCCAATTGATACGACCTTCCAGGGCTTGTATGTCCTATCATGATTTCTTTGAAAGAGGGTTGCTGCTCACACGGCAGCTAATAAACCTAGAGTTCCAAATGGTGAAGTTGAAATCATTCCTTCGTAAATTATACGGACGCCAACGAGTTGGTTGACCGTTGTATATGGAATAACCGTTTCACAGATGATATCTGATATGTTCCTTATGTCGTACCTACAATCCCCTTCACTTTTCACAAATATGACCTACCGAGTTTGTAATAACATGAGCAACACCACGGGTGCCACATGTAAAACAGGATCTGCTTACCCTTCCGGGGCACCTGAAATCAACCCCAGTTTTGTGTTGGGTTCGTGTTGCTTAGTCTTTAGTTTTCTATGTTGTGTTTTACGTACTATTATTTGTCTGTTTGTCATTTTCCTTTTTAGCCGTGTCGTATTTATTTTTTATCTATGAGTTTGACTGTCCCTCTGGTTTCTTTTGTCCCTTTTTGACATCATTTAGAGAATTTCAATTGAACGGTAGATTTATTTAGTCGTTCCTCTTAAATTTATACACAATTTTTGTATTAACTAATGACATGAATGATATTGTGTAGACATCTTTTGTTAAAACTTTTTGTTGTTTGATTGCTGTCTTATTGACGTATAAGCTACATCGTCTACAGATTTAGTTCTGTTTGTTGTAATTTTCAATCAGAGCTGAAAGGGTTATTGAGTATAGAATAATTGCCTTCCTTTCACTTAATAATTTGCTAAGAAGAAGATAAACCGAGAAGAGATGTACCTAAATTTAAAATATTAAGTAAACAGAAAAAAGAAATGTTTCACTTTTCAATCTTTAACTTCCTCCTCCCCCTCTAAGTTTCTACTGTATTATTTTTTTAAGACATGTGGCATCTTAACAATACAAACTTAAATTTTATATAATCCTCATTAAATTCGATCCAAAAATAATCACTAAAATGGCATACATATCTAAATCGTAGTATTACATTGAGCATAAAACTAATTCAAATCTGGTTTTATTTATTTGGATATTCTTATCTTTTCTGGGGCAGGAATAACAAAAAATAATTATTATCTGGTTTGACTGTATGCAAAATATTACAAAATATTTTAGGTCCCACCTTTTGATTGGAAAACATATCGAGTTTTAGCATAAAATCGTCAAAAATTGCTGATAGTCTCGTACACTCGGTCATATTTTTTAAATTTTATGGAATAACACCCTTTTCAAAATCCAGGATCCGCCGCTAAAAGTAAGATTACTTTTGAACTATGTACTATGCAGTTTATCTTAGGTATTAAATGCACACCTTTGCTTTCTTTATAGCTGTCTTTCCAGATTATAGCACAGTCAGAACACAGAGATTTTACCCATGTCATGTGTTAACAATTAAATGTTGAACAATTAAATCTTCCGATAGTCCCCTAGCTATACTGATTATTATTGTGGTCTTCGAGAACATTGGTTACAACTTATAAGTTGATACTGTGATTTGAACTAGCTATCCGAAACTACAATACCTCATATAAGTACTTTTTTCTTTTGCTTTGATTGATTTTATTTATTTATTTATTTTATTTTTTTTTTGGGGGGGGGATGTCTTTGTCTTTGGTCTGTAATGGATACTGTTCTCGCTGGCGATCATATCACATCTCATTACTTAACTAAATCGACATTAACGTATATATATGAAATGGAAGAAATATTCGGTGCTGTAAAAAAGGGCATATCATAGAGTATTGGTATATTTTCAAAGTACCATTACATCATTTATTCAGTTATTTACATAAATCTCATGGACATGCCTGTCGTTCGTCTGTCTCTCATTCCCACTGGTCCAAACATTGGCCCACGAATTGGTAATGCACCAAAGCGGTTCATGATTCTCTGAACACGAACAGGACTATCGGGCTCCATCATTTCAGCAGTTTCAATACCATCATTTGTGCGCATGGGTACTCGGTTTACAGCCATATTTTGGGGTCCTTGTCTTGTCCTTGAGACGCAAATGTTTTGTGTTGTATCACAATATAGGTCATCACTTCCGGCACAATTTGGGCATGACGGAGTAGAGGTATAGCTAACTAGCTGATCCAGATTCTCACCATATCCATCTTCGTGTGTTAAAGATTCTATACCAGGAAAAGTGTTATAAAATAACATCCGGTCCCTTGGTGCATGCCCAGTTATCTGTTTATCGGGATACACTGCATTTCCTTCTTGTATCATTCTCCTTCTAAATAATCCAAATATTTTATCAACAAAAGCATGTAAGGGATAAAATATTGGATCAAAAGAAGCTGTGGCAGTTGGCTCAGCAGTGCCACCAAGCCAGACATGCGTACCATCGTGTAAACATTCCATACTATAAGAATAGCGATTTCCATTGTAACAAGGTGATGGTTCAGTGAATTCGAAATAACTGGGTTTAGAAAGTGCCATTTGAATATCTTGTCTAGACATTAACCAACCGGCACTATTTATATTTCTTATGGGTTGCAATACTCCAGGTAAATTAGCAAAAGGACCGGACGTAATCGCACCATAACCATTACCAAAAAATTTAGGAGACCAGACAATGGACTGAGTGGGGTCGGCCATAGGAAAGTCTAATGTAGTATCCCAGTAAGGTAATGGACAACCAATTGCAAATTCCATTCTGAAAACAAAAATCATTGCTAAATGTTAAGACAAAAATCATTGCTTAATGTTAAGGCAAAATAAGAAGTTCATTAAGTGTTGTTTTACTTGTTTGCATCTCGATTTTTTTCATTCGAGTGCCATTGACGAGTCTTGGATAGACGACACGCACGTCCGGTGTAATATAATGCCTCGTTCACACGGACATTTAATTCGAATTGAATTCGAATCGAATGCGAATCGAATTCGCTTATAGCGTTCACACACTCTCCCTTTTTAATTCGAATTGTTTCGAATTAGCTAATTCGAATTATCTAATTCGCATTAGAAATACGCAAAATGTGAATACGAGTTTTAAAAAGTTAACGTCGTTTGGACAGTAAAGCGAATTTGACGCGCAATTGTAATTCGAATTAGAATTGACGTTAGGACGTAAAACGTTTCGAATGCGAATTAAACTAATTCGAATTAGTTAGTGCTAATCGAATTCGAATTACGTGTGAACTCAGCATTAGTATCATCTTTGATGTGTTTATCATACTTTTAAATTCTCTGAATTTTCACTCGATCTAAATAGCTGTTTTCTATTTATCTTATGACAGAGGAAGTTGCGTTTATCTGACTGAATCATCTTAAAGAAAAGCAATTTATACAATACAAAACTGTCTGTATTCATTATCACCAATAAACAAAGGTAAAGTCAATGAATGCACAAATGACATACTAATTTCGTTATACGTTAGTTAGAATAAGACTGCAATAGTTCGCAAATAAGGACATTTCAACAATTTATCAACTTCAAGGTTAAAAAAAGAGGGGTAAACATTCACGCTTGAACTTGACGATTGCTCGCGTTATCTTCACTTCTGTGTGCTTATCAATCATTCCGCTACATATCCTTATGGATCATGAAAAATCTTAATGTTTATATGTATTTACCTTTTACAAAAAGATCTTAAAACTGTTTTTATTTTTTATCTGACTTCTTTGCAGAATGTTCCTAAATTAAATTTTAGTGGCTATTTTACTATTTAATGTCATTTGCGATAAATTGACCATAGTTAACTAAAGTAAAAAAAAAGAGGGCTCATATATTCAATTCTCAAAAGACTTCTCTTGAACTGAATTTTAATGTGCGTATTGTTATGCGTTTACTTTTCTACATTGGCTAGAGGTATAGGGGGAGGGTTGAGATCTCATCAACATGTTTTACCCCGCCGCAACTTTGCGCCTGTCCCAAGTCAGGAGCCTCTGGCCTTTGTTAGTCTTGTATGATTTTTAATTTTAGTTTCTTGTGTATATATCGGAGTTTAGTATGACGTCCGTTATAACTGTACTAGTATACATATTTTTTAAGGGGCCACCTGAAGGACTCCTACGGGTGCGGAAGTTTCTCGTTACATTGAAGACCCATTGGTGGCCTTCGGCTGTTTTCTGCTCTATGGTCGGGTTGTTGTTGCTTTGACACATTCACCATTTCCTTTCTCCATTTTATTTTATTAATTTCTTGCTTTGCTGTTTCGTTTGCGTTTTTAATTTTATTTTTTCGTCGTGAAGGTAATCCATCAAAATCACCAAAAAATTATTTAAAATAGTTTTTCAATTACGTACATGCGTAGAAAAACCAATATGATATATGCGCAATGTAAGTACAAGTAAATGTAGCTTTATTGTTTTTTTATCCTGCAATTTACAACCGACACTTGAAACCTCAGTTGTTAAAATTCAAATCAGTGTCTCTTATTTTTCGAGGAAATCGACATAGTTAATCAGCGCGGACCGCAAGGAAGACCCCAAATGAATTGTTGAGCAATAAGAATTATCAACATCACCGGTTGCTCAACATTAAAGCAGGATACCACAAAACTTTATTTGTACAAGTACAAATAAATCAAAAATGTATCTGTGTACCTGTTATTTTTACGATAGTTGGCTGATTGCATGATAAAATAAAACAAAGGTAAAAATCTATATATATGCTAAACTATCATACATGCGTAGAAAGGCTTTATGCCAGCTGAAGAATCCCGGTCCATCATGACCTACTGGTATTGCAACTCCAGTATGTAAAGATGCGATGACGTCAAAAGTATTCATTGTATTGCTCACATCCTTCAATAGAATATAACATTACTGCATACTTCAATAAAATATAACATTTCTGCATATTCAATAAAGTATAACATTACTGAATAACATCCTTCAACAAAATACAACGTAATAACATTACGGCATTACATCCTTCAATAAAATATAACATTACTTCATTCTTCAATTAAATATAACATTACTTCATACTTCAATAAAATGTAACATTACTTCATACTTCAATAAAATAAAACATTACTGCATAAGGTACATTCAATAAAATATAACATAACAGCATGCTTCAATAAAATATAACATAACAGCATGCTTCAATAGAATATAACATTACTGCATACTTCAATAAAGTATACCATTACTGAATAACATCCTTCAATAAAATACGACGTAATGGCATTATATTCTTCAATAAAATATAACATTACTGCATAAGGTACATTTTTATATTTGCTTTCTGAATTAGTTACTATTAGAATTTTATCAATAGAAAGCAACATTACATTAACCAAAGCTTTTTATGTGTTTCTGTTGTGTCGTGAATTGATATCCTATATCCTTTGTTTTATATTACAGAAATATTTTAGGTATTGTAACGTTGAAACAAGCTCTTAACATTACATTACAATTGGTTCATTCTGGACTATGTCCTACAGTAGTAAAACTTGAGTAAGATTACCGTACTTATACTCCTTAATCCATTAATCAAAACACTGAAATTTTCGTTTCGAACGCAGATTTAGTACTCCGCGTACTGAATATAAGTTTATTACTGTAGAACATGGGCATTATTTTACCACCCAACGCCTAAAACACCACCAATCATATTTTTTAAAGCACCGCCTACATGTAACCATTCAGAATCAAAATATTGTAAAATACAATCAACTATGGTAATTTTATATATCTTATCAAAATAGGAATAATAAATTGAAATGTGTATTGTGACACGCGTCTGGTTATGTGACGGTACAACGGTGTTTTTTACTTTGTGCATTAACCCAGATTAAAGAAGAAGAATGTGTCTTTTCAACATCATATTAACATTTAAATGTTCAAACCATGCATGAAATATTTGCCACTGAACGTAAATCAAATAATAATCAATCTTCATCTTTTAGATTGATTGTTGAATTGGTGTTTAATGTTACTTATAGCACTACTGTGCTGTTTCGTGGCTGTCACTTTTTATTGGTCGGGGAAGCCGGATAACACCATCGAACTACGATAGAAAAACTGACAATCCTGGGCAATTAAGATTGAATTCGACCTGCCACGAACGGGATTCGAACTCACAACCGCAATTTTGACAGGTTAATGGTACAGTAGTTCAACTACTAAGGGTCCCTTCCATCGTTAATATTATTAAGGTTATTGCCTGCCTAATATTATATTTTTACATGTGAAAATATCAGTTATGTGTAAGCGTTCGGTGATATTGTTTAGGCGTTTGGTCGTCTTCGAAGGTTAAAAATGAGTTAAACTTTTAAACCTTAGTTGTCATTGTGCTGTAACTATTACCGTAAACTATCTTTATAAAATAAATAAACACAATATTAAAATTTTTATATTTCAGCTTTGAGGATTGATAGTCCACGGCACTAAATTAATAGCGGTATCGACCCAGTGCTATAAAAAATGATAACAACCGTTATACTTTACTTACATAGCTATTCTTAAGTCTTCTGACTCCTCTTGCATAACATCCCCATACTTGATCATAAGGCGGCTCTCTGATTTCTCGTCGCAATACATTTCCAAATCTGAAAACACTTCTTTTCTGCCGAGAATTAACATTTTCTATCTCGGATATTATCCCTCTTGCGAGATGTTTGATATAATTTGTTATATTTGGATTTTTCATTTCAACAGCCATAGACTCCATCTGGTTTACCAACAAATCTTTACAAAATTTCTGCACTTCTATTTGTGAAATATTTTTAGCGTCTGCTATTATGAATTCATATTCCATACATTCTACAAAGTTGCTAGGGGTACCGTTTGGATCCTTCATTTGCAAGGTCAAACTCACAGAGCATATGAATATTACCAGCGATGTCAAGAAGGCCTTCATTTTGGTGATAGTCTAAGAGAGATAATGAAAAATATTTATTCATGTGTTAATAAATTATATTGAGTTTCCAATCATATTCTTTAAAAGTAGGCCTAAAAACACACTGAGAATAGTAATATCGAACTAACCAAAATACAGGCACAACAAAATGAAAATTACTGAAATGAAAAAAACTTTAAACATCAATTTAGTCGGTTATTTATATGTATTGTTATATCTATTATGCAATAAATTAACGTAGAACACGAGTTCAATTTCATTTATTAAGGCAAAACGATATAATTACAAAAAGCAGAAACAAAATAATTTTACAAGAAGATTATGTACATTTTCATTGAATTATGATGCAACATATACATTGTTAAATAAATTATCACCCTTTTAGAAAATGAAGCTCCTTCTGCTGCCGAAAAATTGAAGTAATAATACAAATCACGATTTGTGTTTCGACCATCCACTGAGATCAAAGCATTGTAATTACAAAGAAACTTAATTGTATTGCAATTCATCTTTTTTTTTGTAGATCACTTAATTGTTTTACGAGCTATTGCCTTTTATATGGATGTACATCAATTCGTGTAAATAACTTATTTTTAACAGGTTTATTAGAAAAGTACTTTATGTGCTACAGTTCACGTGTGATGTACCAATCTTTAAACGCCATAACTTACATGACAAAGATATATTGTGGATTAAATGTTTTCGTAGTTTAAGAGAACTAAGAATTAAAAAGGATTCATAGAAGATTCATATGATTTAGTCGAATGTATAAATTAACTGTGTAAATAATTTAACTTTGAATTGTACGAAATACTTATAGTTTACTTATATTGTATAGGCATGTGTTGGTCTTCAATGGTTAATATATTGTTTATATATAAAAATGTCATGGACCCATGGGAAGAATATATATGTTTGTGCAGATTATCTTAAAAGGAAAGACAAGCTAAATGAGAGATTCCTGAAATGTACTCCAAATTCATTTGTAGTCCTGTTGTAGTCAAGTTTTTGGTGTATTGGAGGCACCTATTTATTTCTCATTATCTCATTATTATGGTGGCCGGATGCGGCAATTTCAACATTTTGCGTTTTCGCGTTTTCTCCTTTCACTATGCAAACTCCAAATTGAGAAATCGGGAATCCGAAAATCGAAAGCGAAATCGCGAAATCAAGAAAGCAAAAACGCGAAAACTTAAAATCGTGAAATATATTTCGTTTCCCGTTTTATCCGGATGCCTTTGCGTTTTAGCGATTTTGCTTTCTTAATTTCTATATTTCTCATTTTCCCACTTTATGTTTTCGATTTCGTTCCGGATTTCTTGATTTCTCGATTTTGCGTGAAAGTTAAAGGAGAATGCGAAAACGCGAAAAGGCGAAATGGCCTCATCAGGGCATCATATACTATAGACGCTTGTGTTCTATACATTCATTAGAATAATTGTTTGTGTAATATCCCCTTTTAATGGTTTAGAATTAATAAAACATCACTACAGTAACAAGAAATCAAATGAATTGGTGGATTTTCATCCACATTTGTTAATTTCTCAAAATGAACAGTTGTAGTGAAGGAACGAACGTAGGACTCACAACTTAAAACATTAGTTTGTATACTGTTGTAAGTTTATTTTTGACTGGTAAGTTTGAATGTCCCTTTAGTATAATTATCCTCTCTTTTATGTATCAAACGTACTTAAAAATGTTCTGTCAGATAAAACGCATTTACTTGAACGACTTTTGGAATGAATAAAAAATAATTGAGTGATTGACAAAAACGAATACTAGACATTGTAATTTGTTTTAATTTAAGACTCTTGTTCTTATTTTCTTAAAGTACTAGTGTTATTACTATCCCGTACTTTTCCTGAATAAAAGTGGTAGCATTTTCTCAGATTTAACTCTGATGCTATACAAGTGGTAGGATTTTGTTATGTTAAGTCTGAGGCTATAAAAGTGGTAGCATTATGGTAGATTAATTAAACTCTGACGCTATATCAAGTGGTAGGATTTCGTAAAGTTATTTTCATAGACAGAAACCATTTATTTCTCTTCAATTTTCATAAAAAGTATAACATTAGAAATCTCTTTAGAGTAAGTCGGCAATTCTAAAAAAAAACTGACACTGAAATAAACTGAAGATAAACAACAACGAACAACGCATAGTTCATGCAAAAATTCATTTAAGTTCTTGAGTACGGACCATGCTGCTCCTATGTTTAGTTTTAGTTTTTTGATATCATCAACTATTCATTCATCCAATCACATTTCAGTGTAAATCAAATATATGATATCGAGTAATAATCCCCCACCCTTTGTTATCTCGATCTTTGATTACAGTTTAATAACGATGGTCCTTCTTAATATATCTTTTAAAGCTCATAACTATCATTAGTGGAGTGACGGATCAAGAAAAAGGTTCTTATTTTACAACTTTAATGGACCGGCATACCTGCAGGCTAAAAACGATTTTTTTGCAAAGCCAATACCTTAAGCTAACTTTATTGCCCGGTCGTAAACATTGAATGCGGTGTAGTTTTTTTATAAAATGGAAAGAAAAAAGACATTTGGATACTTTTTCAGATTTCAAGATTGGAAAAAAATTGAGTTTTGTTACTTTTTTTTAGTCTTTTGACATATGATTTTGCATTTTATACAGAGTTTAATTGTTTATTAATTATGTTAAAAAAGAATTCCTTATTTTTTTCTAAATTTTGTCCATTTTCACTCGGTTTAGCGAAAGCACACTATTATTTTAACGAAGTGGTTACAACATTTGTAGCTTTAGATTACATTGATAATTTCATGATTTTCCGAATTAAAATGTTTTAAACTTTCTATTCTAAAGTTTCGGAGCCATTCCAAGTCAGTAGTTCTTATAAATTAACTTTAATGAGGAATTTTAAATTTGCATTATAGTTCAATGAATATGATATGGACCTCCTCGTTATTCTGATGCTCATTGAAAGATTGTAGTAATGTTTTTAAACTTCCACTCGACAAACTGCGAAAAGTACTGACAATAACAGAATGCATACTTGCTTTAAACATAAACCTGTTAACCCCATATCATCTTGCATTGGCATTACGATTGAACCATGAAAATTATTTGAAAATCCAAACTCTTATGGTTTTTGTGCATCCTATTCTGAATTACGTAGACATCGGACTAGTTTAGCAAATTTGGAAATAGACAGAATCCAAGACATGTCCTATGTACCTAATGGTATTGTTGTATTGAGAAAAGGTGGTCGTATTATACAGGAGGGAGCAGAAAATATTGACTTAAATGCTGAAACGATCGATGGTAAAAAAAACATTTCACTAGAGTTGTATTTTAGTATCAAAACGAATCACGAAACGCCTACATGAGTTCCATAAAGGTAAAACGGGGACTAGAAAGATCTTTGACGTTGAATTATTCGAATACCAATCTTATGGCATGTTTACCTTTCGACGAGCGAACAGAACGGTATGGACCTCCTCGTTATTCTAATGTTGATGGGAAGATTATGTCGTGTTTCATCGAAAACCGAGATATATCTGTCCTGTCTTTGGTATTTCTGAGACTTCTTTCGAGACAAAAGTTAGATTCGATTCCATTTTCTGCAGAAATCACTAAACAAATTGTTCCATTTTGAACCGAGTCTTACAAAAGGCTAAATCTAAAATTTCGTCTGTAGCCTATGGAGCGAAATTTTAGATTTAGCCTTTTGTAAGACCCGGTTCAAAATGGAACATGGATGTCTAGCCTCGACATGGCAATAACATTTACTACTATGAAACAAAGTTTACATATGTCAAAACAAACCGGTCAACACAATGCTGTGCAAACATTTGATAATTAATTGTATGCTGTGGCCCAAATGTAAAATGGTCTATTCCAGACGTGTTCGAGGATGAACTTTGGTATATGAGACTAAAAAGAATTTCTCAATTGGTGTTAAGACGAAAATCGTTAATTAATATTGAACCAAATATGTCACAGTTCATTTGCTGAATCACCCAAAAGCGCTGAAGGTATTGCACAGTTTTTTTTCTAATTTTAAAAAACATATGTTGCCATTGTTTGAAGAATTCAGAACACACTCTTGTAAACTATCATCAACCTTCGCATTTTGGAATATGTTTTTTTCGTGCAGTTGATATATTGTAACAGAACATATTAGGGCTGAACTGAATAGTTAGTGGCTGTTACATTTGAAAATGTTAGCTGCAATGTTGCGATGCCTTTTCATTACCAATCGAACAAACTATGCTAGGTGGACACCAGCCTACATACTGGATATGTTAAATCTGTCTCAACGGTAAAATCTATCTTTATGTCAGATGAGTTTTCAATCAGACATAAACATGGAGCCTTAAATGGTATCTGGAGTGATATGGCTACAAAGAAAACTATTATCAAAGATTATAAAGGTTGTAGAGGCATCATAGGACTGACAAGGAAAAACGCTGTACTTCGATGGATGCTTACAAGACACATCCTTGCGCATTTAGGTTCTGAAATGAGACCAAGATCGGGATTAGCCACAGATGCAGAAATTGAACACAAAGAAAACAAGCCAACGGTAATAACATGAAACAAGAAGAATGTCTCTGATTTGATAGGGTTTATGCATTCAAATATGACCGATCCATTTAACGTTGCCGATCATCCTTAGCTATTGATAAATACTAGTATTTCTACAGAAATGAAAGCCTCAATAAATGTTCATGATTCTCTTCTTAAATCTATTGAACGTGGCAACACGATGGTTAAATCTTTTTCTGGAAGGCTGCTCTAATGAGTCTGAAACCCATGTCTTCTACAGTCCTATGTCGAGGTCTTCTCTCTATAATTTCGATGATAAGTATACGACCAAGACCTCAAACTCAAGTGTAAATTCGACGACTTTGTAAAGGCACATATAAACTCGATAAAATAATTTGTCGTGATTTAGTTCTTGCTAATGTTCGTGAGAATGAGACCGTAGTCAGAATATGGGCATATCCTATTGGTCCTATACCTTCAGCTCTGTTCCATGATTATGGTACCATGTGGAAATGTTGCAAATGTGATATAATTCATCTTCTTGAAGAGGAAATTTGCTCTTCTTTCAATCTTCCAAGTTATGATAATATTTATAAAAGGTACCAGGCTTATACATGTAACTTGAAATGCCAGACGCGCGTTTCGTCTACATACGACTCATCAGTGACGCTCAGATCTAAATATTTAGAACGCCAAACAAGTATAAAGATGAAGAGCATTCAGGACAAAAATTCCAACAAGTTGTGCCAAATCCGATAACTTTTCAAACGAGAGATAAGGAATCGCCGTTAACATTGAAAGTGCATTTATCGACTCATTGATTGTATGATCCGAAGGGAAAGTTCAGGTATCGTCATGATGATCTAAACGAGCTAAGGGTGGAGTTTGCCTCCACAAAGGATGCCAGTCATGCAAAAATTCCCCCATGTGAAATTGTTTTTACAGCACAGCCCATGGGCAATGCTTCAAACGCAAGTTTTGATAAACTCTCATATTGCTAAACCAGTGATCATACTTACCACTGGACTCTGGTTGGTAAGAGGGTAAAAACGGCTTGCTCTCGGTTTTCTTTGAGGGGCATATTTTAGTAGATTTCCTTCAAGACATTGTTTGTTCGTATACGGACAAGGGAAAACAGCTTACAATAATAATTGTGTATCCAACCAACAGAAATCCGCGTATATCAATGATATTTGTTCATGTGAAGGATCTGATGTGTTGTTGAGTTGGAAGAAGACGACGATGAAAACAATGACTGATGTCAGGTTTTCGAAAGATGTCGTGCCCTTTGTTTGTTAAAATACCTCATACGACCACTCTTTATATAAGGGGTCCATGTGTGCTTTTGTAAGGCAAAGGCACATAAAACCTAAAAACTTCATAGAGCTAGAATATACGCTGAAACTTTAGTCCAACATTAAACTCATTTGATTTAATTGCCTTTTGAAATATTTGTGACTTGCAATAAATCTACATCAAAGCAAAACCAAATTGACTTCGATTCTTTTTATAAATCCCGTACAATTCAGAAATATATCTTTAGAAGTACATGCGATGTTAAAAGTTTCATTATTTTCAAATTAAATTGAAAATGAAGTGTCACAGTTTATTTTATTATGAATTTCTTGTTTAGTAACAATTCAGATATTTTTGGGAGACTTTTTATAACCTCTTGTGAAATAAATTGATAATAGTGAAAAACTCAATCACTAACCTTTGACCTTATTTAAAAAAAAATGCAACATATTTCATATTTACGACCAGGCAAAATATAAAGAATAGTCATTTCTCTTTCCAAAAAGTCATAATTAAGCCTACGGGTAGGGTGGTCCATTAAAGTTGAAAATGTGTTGGCTTGGTCAATCCACTACATATTTGTTGTTTATAGATTATAACATTACATAAGAGGTAAGGAGTACATATTTATCTATTTAAAAGACCAATAAAAAAAAACAATAAGTTCCAAGAAGTTTTACATTATTACCTAGAAGTCTACTCCCGTATTTGAATGAAAAAGAAGATATATTATTTTTTATCTTACCTCCTATACATTTCTAGGAATGTGATTGGTTAAAAGCGCCCTCGTGGAGACTGTGTATATTTGATAATAGGTTAGTAGGGAGGCGGGGCTTATCTCATACACGGCTAGTAGTGGAGTTGCGTCCCTTTATATTCCATGTAAGGTAGTAGGGAGGCGGGGCTTATTTCATACACGGTTAGTAGTGGTGTTACGTCCCTTTATAAAAACAAAACGGTACTGAGAAAAAAATCGTAAAGGTTTCAACAGACGAAGAAATTGATGATCAAGATTGAAATAAATTCATATAACACATTTAAATCTCACAAGTTGTTATTGTTGGTACATTTGTATCTGTTTTTGTAGGGTCAATGGAAGTAGTTTCTTAATGCTAACAGTATTGAGGACTTGCTCATTTTGATAGGTCTAAATTTCACAAGTTAAGATAGTCGGTAAGATAAATTCGTTACATAGTGTACTAGTGACTAATACGGTAGTGACTAATACGCTAATTCGCTCTCACCCCATATGGAATTTACTGACCCCATATATACCGTATTAGGTCACTAGCACACTATGTAACTATTAGTATTTGCCTTTTCTAGACACTTATGATCTATCAAATACATTTTCCCCATTAGGTTGTTGCATGACAGATTTCAATGATTAATCTGTATACAAGTAGATAATGGGTTGATGGTGGACGAATTAATGAATATTTCATAGGCGGATCCAGGGGGGGGGGGGGGGCTGGGGGGCCCGGCCCCCCTTTCGTGGGAAAAATTTGGTTGATTATATAGGGAATCACTGAAGCATGACTGGAGCGGGTCCCCCCCCCCCTAATAGGTCAGTCAGCGCCCCCCCCCCCCCCCCCTTTAGGCAAAGTTCTGGATCCGCCACTGTATTTAACCTAATATGGTGTTCATAAATGAATATTTAACCTAGTATTGGATTTTAATTAATGAATATTAACCTTATATGGTGTTTTGATTGATGAATATTTACCTAATATGGTGTTTTATTAATGAATATTTAACCTAGTATGGGCTTTTAATTGATGAATACTAACCTAGTATTGGTTTTAATTGATCAATATTTAACCTAGTATGGAGCTTTAATTAATGAATTAATGAACCTTGTAATGAGGTTTGCAAGGTCAGACAATGTTTTTGTGAATTAAATATTGATCATGTTTTTATTCATTGAGCAGACTTGATGATTGGTATTTTTAACATGTCAGCACGAAATCACTCATTTTTTTAAAAACAATTTCATGCCCGTACCTCTAATTTTGACTTCGTGCAGCATCTTTGCACATGAATGTCGAGTGTTAGCTATAATGTGTCATATACCCATTTTAGAATTGTTGGTTTGAACCGGTTAGCTTGCAAGCATCATACCCTATATATTGCGACCACCGAGGTTGTTACAAAGTAATTATGGTCCATATAATAGCACTTATTGGACCGTACGTCCGACATTGGGATTTTCAAGAATTGTTCGCCCGAATTCTTAAACGAAATCAATCGTGTGTCATTTTGACATCTTCTCGACATTCTTTTCAGGAATTGAAGTATGCTATAGGATTTGCTCATTGTTGAACGCCGTGCGGAGTACTTAAGTTGTTAATGTCATTTGGTCTATTGTGCAGAGTTGTGTCACTGACAATCACATGTTCTTTTTTTTTATTGATTAGAATCAACAGTCTTATTTCTGTTTGTGTAAAGATGCTGTGAAAAACACATTTCAAAATATACAATCGGGAATTTAAAAAGAGGACGGAAAATAACAATGGGACATTCAAAGATCATAAGTCGGAGAGATACTAACAACACGAAAAACTAAAACGGTACACAGAAAGCTTCAGCAACACAAACCCCACCAACCAAAACTTGGAATGGTCTGAGTTTTGCTTTTGAAGAGTCAGCAGATCCTTATTCACCATTGGCACATTACATAAGGTATCATAATTATGAAACAAAAATATGCAAAATCTCTGGAGATAGGTGAGGAAAATCTGAAATGTCTCTTGGCATAGCCTTTATAGCACTATATGTATCAATCGTTTTGACCGTTTATTAACCAATCTATCTTTTTTCAACCATATTTCCCAATCTCTTTCTTTTTTAACCAAAGTGTAAGGAACACCATTATTGCAAATGATAAATTAATCTAGTTTAGGTTTACCAAATGACCTTAAGAAGGAAGTTACAATTATTTTTCAATTATGATGATCAATGATCTCTGAAACGACCACAAAGTTTTATTTGTCACAGTCTCTTTAACTTTTAGTTGTTCAAGATGATTGAGAGGTTTTTTTTTTATTGATCCTCAATCTAGTAACATCATCAGTCATGTTGTACACGGATTGCACCGGAACAGCTTTTTAGTGAGGTAAATCAATGTTCGTTTGATGTGTTTGAGCTTTATTTATAGAAAATTTACTTTTTTATAAATTGTCTAAAATCATAGTACCGGTATTGAGATATTTTGATCCAATATATCAAAATATTGTATTATGAATCTTCTGGAACTCGACAATTGAATAAGTCAGAATTTGATTATCATCAGTTTTCATTCTTTTTAAAATAACACAAAACACAAATAATGATCTTGAAGTTTGAGATTTGAAGACTTCACAACGGTATTTATGTGCATATTAAGTGGGAGTCAGTCTGTTGCGGGATGCATAAACATGCCGTGTCCTGACGGAATAGGAACGTTAGATCGGATGCATGGTTCCGGTAGTAAGTGTCACTTCCAACATCTCGGAGGGGTCAGGAGGTGACCTGCTGCAAGACGAAATGTCTGCCTATATCCAACATACGCTCTTTTTCCAATGGCAGTCCAAATTTTCCTTTATTTATCTATCCTTAGGCTTCGTTTTTACAACTCCAGTGTCTAGTACATAGATCGTCCTGAACTGGACGTTAAGCAACTAAAACTCAATCAATCTAGTACATGCAGCAAAATTTTTAAAAAAATATGTTCTAAATGATTGAAAATTTTTGTTGAATTAGAACATCTATCTGAATGTAAAAAAATGTTTCATAGCTTTTGGTGCATCATCAAAGGAAGGTGACAGGATATCATGTACATTAGAATTGGTTCAAACTGGTGTAAAAAGCAAACGGAAGTAGAAAAAATGGATTGTTTTCAAGTTGAATCACGCTTGTTCTTCAAGGTTTAAACAATTTTCGTCTTGTGGTGTTTTGATTCGGGGTAAAACATTTGCTGTTTCTCCTGCTCATCTAAGTACTATCTTCATAATTTATTTAGATATGTATTTACGAAATGAATTATAAACTGTCTAATAAAATGTTGTTATGTGTTATTCAAGATACCTGGGTGATACCTTCGGGGCCGAAACATCCACAAGCCTAGTAGAGTATGACGCATTATGTGTATAGGAACAAATATGGTTGATAGCAAACACCTTGAAGAATAAATACAACCATGCACTTAGGGAGCGTAACAGGGATAGCCGATAAGTTGGAGGGAAACTTGCTGGAATTTTACAAAAAATCAAGATTGCCCACATTGAGTCACTTTCATAATAATTTACTGTGTAAATTGGCAAAATAAGCTGTAAAGGTTTTGGTCTCAAATTCGCGCACAAACATCCTTATGTGTATAATCTAAAACCGACCAATCAGTAGAAAATTTGAAAAGTTATTGGATCGACAGGAAATATTGAAACTACGCACACAGGAAAAAATATGACTTAATCCGTGTGTACAATTCTTTGTTTGAATAAATTATAGTTTATACAGACTTTCTTTATGTAAAAATATAAGTATTCTGACTACCGCGTTCTTAAACTATGGTTACCAGGTGATACGAGCTTATCTTCAATAACTTATGAGAACACTACATAATTAGTGATTTTCGTGCGATTGTAAACTGACTTCTTCAAGTGAATCAGAATAGAAAGAAACGTTCAACATTGTCACGTTCGATTGTTCTAGTTTGTTATTTTATTTAAGAATTGAATGCTCTTTTTTGTAAATTTATTGGGGTGTAAAAGCGTTGACCGAAGTACATTTTGTATGAAGCGCTTCCACTAAAAATGTGCGCACGGTCAACGCTTTTACAACCCTATAAAGTTACAGAAAAGGCATTCAATACTTATAATTACATTTTTACTTATAGGATCATGAAAACGCGCCTTTTATCAAGTTTTTATTTCATTTACCTGTGCACTTTATTGTGGGACCTCGTGTCATCATGAATGAAAAGTTGCATTGTGTAATGCAATTGATTAAGGAATATCAAGAGATTGCTAGTTAGCCAATCAGAATAACGTATTATAATGAAACATACATCTAATGTAATTATTCCCGCGTGAAGAGATATTTTTTGTTTCACACTAAGAGTGTGATAAAAATGAGTGATACGAAAAATGTGGTAAGTAGGTTGCCCAATCCCTCAATGTGTTTCCATTGACTTTTCATTGATAATCAAACCTATTATCATGTTGTATATTACAACTAGCAGAAACTTGTATTATATGTTTCTGCTACTAGATACACACTTCAGGGCATCGTCCTCGTGGGTATATCTAATTTTTGGTTCGATTTTACAATAACCACTTCGGTAAAATATAATGACATATTTTTGGCACAGGTACACTGAGAAACATTGTGTAACAAATGTATATACATATATAAAAAAAAAGATGGTCTTTTCCCCGTTATTTACATATGATATCCATGTCCGGCGTCAATTTACGTCAAAGTTTTGGAAATTTGAAATTCTTTTCAAATAATTCTCAAGAAAATGTTTCAGTTGGTTTCAAAATTTATATTGTAAATATACACACCGTCATTATTCATGAATAAATTTTAAAAAAATATTTAACTTTGACATCCAATCACAGCGCTCCTAAGTTGACTTTTTTATGCCTTATGCCCCACCTACGATAGTAGAGGGGCATTATGTTTTCTGATCTGTGCGTCCGTTCGTTCGTCCGTCTGTCCCGCTTCAGGTTAAAGTTTTTGGTCAAGGTAGTTTTTGATGAAGTTGAAGTCAAATCGACTTCAAACTTAGTATACATGTTCCCTATGATATGATCTTTTTAATTTTAATGCTAAATTATAGGGTTTAGCCCAATTTCACGGTCCACTGAACATAGAAAATGATAGTGCGAGTCGGGTATTCGTGTACCTGGAACACATTCTTGTTTCAGCTGTTTTTGGATATACGTAAGGCCAACCTAAAGATTGGAAAATGTAATACTACTTTTTTCCATTTAGTGTTTCGAGAACATATTATGCACTACGAGCACAGAGTAAAGTTTAATGACCAAAAGCGCAGGTCTCACACAACTTGAAGGTCATATGATATTTATTGTTTTTACAATAATTTTTTTCTAACATATACCTTCATGCATACTACGGAGATAAAAATAAAGAAGAGACAGTAAGTAAGTAAAGCAAGTTAAACATTATTTTGATGCGGTATATTGACAGACAATTTAAACGTAAGAAGCTCTGTTCAGCTTTCACCGAATATAAAAAACATAATAAACAATAGCCAATAAAAAAGAGCATGTTCCATGCAGCATGCAAATAGATATTTAAAAAAAAAACGTAAAATATAGTTCAATACATTACCAAAGTGACTTTTAATTATTATTTTCGCATATTTTATTAACACTCCATGGAATCATCTTAGCCCAAAACATTGAATAGATATTTCTTTTTTTTAGTTATTTATGATCCAAAAAATATAATGATAAAGTGATGATGGTCATCTTATACAATAGTTATAATTTGACTGATTTAACCAAGAAAAAAAAACCAAATATATCATTTCACTAAACATAATACGTTTGTGTTAAATAAATTTCAACTACTACTAATGCTCGTGAAATTCCCTTAATATAAAAACCAAACGCGCCTAATTATATTTTTTCCTATTCTGAATGAAAAATGTCCATATAAAAATACTTTATATTCATACATTGTAACGTACACTTTTGCCATTGTTAACAAAATGGTAAATGAACATTGTTAAAAAGTATGATAAATAACATCATATATTTTCTGTGCATAAATGGAAATATTTGTTATCTTCGTGTTAAATTAACTTCATTAACAAGCTGGTACAGGAAATTGACTAACATTTATCACTGTTATCATTTTTAGTGAGAGGACTTAATTGCAATCGTACAACAGCCTCTTATTTTTATGTGTATAAGACTTTATGATGTTTTATCCTACAATAATCATAAATTAATTCTAAAAATAACATAATACCATGATGTATATATTATATATAACTAATAGTAGATAAACACTTCGGGTTTACTTCCGCAATCAGTATATATTATACTTGGATTTATTTTACAATAACCACTTCGATAAAATATTATGACATATTTATGGCACGATACATGAACCAAAGTGTAATCAGTATATATATATACATATATTTAAAAAAAAAATCTCGTTTGATACCTGCTATTTATGGCATAGTGTAAAATCAAATCCAAACTTGCATAAACATATTTTATCAAATACATACCATTAAAATAAGTATGATATCGTTTAAGTTTTCAAGATTGGGTTTTAGAGACCAAAACTAATTTTATCCTCAGTATACACATCTCCTTTCAGGATAATTTATCGTGATAATAATAACGTAATTTTGAATTTTTTCCCCAGCTGTTTCTTACTTTTCCATTCTTTAACTTTTTATGGAAGCCTTTTAGGGCCATGCTAATTGACTTTTTTACAAAATAGAGGAACTAGTCCCCAAAACTGTTTCAAATAAAGGAACAAGGGGAGGAGGGTTTGTTATATAATCATTGAACCTGTAAATTGAGGTTCGATATTTGTCACTGGACATCAGATAAACAATGAATTAATACACAAGTTGCACCAGTTTATCTTTTTATTTATCACTTTTCTGAAGAAAAAAATCATACTATTGGTAGAGAATTTCACAATTTGTTAAATCAAATTGATAATTTGTTATATCAAATAAATAATCTGTTATATCAAATAAATAATCTGTTATATCAAATTTAATAATTTGTTATACCAAATCAATAATTTCTTATATCAAATTAATAATGTGTTACATCAAATAAATAATTTGTTATATCAAATTAATAATTTGTTATAAATAATATGCTATATAAAATTGGAAAAAATAAATTAAGATGGCCCTAAAAGGCATCTGTAATTTCTCTTATGCACAGGTAAAGATACTCCCGCTTTCTTTTACCGAAACAGCATCCAAACTATTTTTATAACAGACAATTGTCTTTACAATACGTATAGATTGCCCAGAGTTTAGAAAAATCACTCGACTGCATTTGTTTACAGAAATATTTTTCAACAATTTTGAACAAATTAACAATTTTCAATTAAAATTGTTGCTGACGTTTTTCCTTTTTTATTATTTTCTAGTCATAAAGTGTTCATAAAGGTTGCTTTCTAGTAACACATTATTTCAAAGACTTATGTGACTTTTGTATTTCTTGAAATAAATGTGCTGTAGACAATTAACTTGTGGTTACAAGAAAAAGTTTTATCTTAAAACACATCAATATATTTGAGCTCCTATTTCAATAAATAAACTCATCACTCATTATAGATACCAGGATTAAATTTTGTAATTATACGCTTGACCCGCGTTTCGTACACAAAAGACTCATCCAAAAAAGTTAAAAAGGCCAAATAAAGTACGAGTCGAAGAGCATTTAGGACCTACATGATTGATCATGTTATGAGTTAAGAGTAGTTAAAGAGTTAAGCATTTTCATTATTCCCTAGGTAATGACTTGAAATAATAACCTTCTTATCATCTTATGTAATTTGAAAATGTACTTTTGTTAATATGATAGCTTGCTTGTCGGAGTAGCTGACTGAAAGGGTTTCGTTGGTCATATCTTATTTAAGTGGCACCATCACTTCGTCTATTTGTTGTTGTTATATTTTTTCTCCAGTCATTCTTTTCGTCTTTGTTTAAATGTTACGTTTTATATACTTTATTTATTATCAACTATTTGAAAGATTGATCTCTGTGAATATATGGTTGATTAATCTTTGATGGACGTTTTAAAGGAAATATGTGTACTAGATACACACATGAGGGCGTTAGCTTAAATACATTTATATATAATACTTTCATCAAGAAAGTAAATGTGACACAAAAGGATCGATTTCAAGTGTCTTTCAGCTATATGTATTTACGTTATGGAAAATCATGATCAGTGCAGGAAATCAACTTACATTTAATGATGTATTGGTGACATATATTTTCTTACGTGACCTTGGCTACATAAAAGATGAAATTTGTAAACCGAAGTGCGTATTATGGTTACTTCGTATATTCAGTAGAAAGTACAAGATTTTTTTTCAGTTGTGTACGTTGTCCACAAACATGTATTCATAGTTATTATACTGTTGTAGATAACAGTCATGATGTTTACATCATGATGCAATGCATCGTCTTTATAGTTTGTCAATTTCTGAAGTCAATAATGACATGTTTGGCTGCTGCATGGATCCCAATAATGAGACATACAAACCAATTATCTGTTTTGGTTGCTCACACACTTTTGTAAACATGACGGAACCATACGTAATTGTTACACAAATTGGAGGTATAGCTAGGTAAAAGGCAAAATCACAAAAATACTGAACTCCGAGGATAATTTAAAAAGGAAAGTTCTTAATCAAACGGCAAAATCAAAAGTTCAAACTCATCAAACAAATGGTTAACGACTGTCATATTTCTGACTTGGTACATGCATTTTCTTTTGTAAAAAATAAAATGGTGGATTAAACCTGGTTTCAAAGCTTACAGTATAACCGCACAATTTCCCTGGGAAATGCCTGTACCATGCCAGGAAATTGACAGTTGTTTATTTTATTCGGAACGGAACGTTGGTTGCGTTCGTCGAGCTTTACAATCCGCTCAGTCCCTAAATGCTTAAACAAATCTATTATCATCTTTAAAGTTAATCAGGATCCGAAAAATATCTTGGTAAGATTAATATAGTCATCAAATGTTAGTAATTTGAATGAAATAACTTAACTTTACAAAATTAAAAACAAAACAAAAAACAAATATTAAATGATTTGGATAGGAACAATACGTGTTAGTGGAACAACTTTCTTCAGTACCTGTTCGTGACCAAAACTTCCAAAAGGTCAAAAATTAAACAAAAATGTCTTAGAAAATAAAACAAAACGATTCTAAATATTTAATATTATTTTGTATTTTAGTGAAACAGGTACTGTGTATCTAATGAGTAAAAAAATTTATAAAAAAACGTGTATGGAATTTTACTAACAATTATAACAACAATCGCTTTTAGTAGTGGGAAGTACATACAAAGAAGGGTTGTTGTTTGGATACAAGTATCATTACATGCAATTTTAAAGGATTGCGATTTTTTTAGATATTATTTTATTCATTTTAAAATACAAATGATAGTTGTTATCAAAATGACTGTGGTGTATGCAAAATGTAAATATGCTAAAGATTATCTAAACAATTAATTATGATTTACATAACTTTATGATTTGCAAAATCGATTGACATTTCATAAGATAACACATTGATGTTTCCTTCTATAACAATACAATGAAGATTTATGCCACATAATTAATTTGAATGATTAAGAAATAACCACAATCTAAGCTTGTTCCAAACGTTTTCAAGATCTTTATCGTTGTCAATCGGCCATGCAATAAAGGCAAGGTCCTTCCATAAAACAGCTAAGTCGTGCGGAAGTTCCTCCATATCTATTCCTTTGGTTATGACGATAATCTTTTGTAGATTCTGTGAGAAGTGATGATATTTTGCCCGCTCAACTGCATATTGTCCCCATATATCATTCTTAAAGGAAGAAGTTACAATGAATATAATATGTCTGCTTTGTTCAATGCAGTCAGCGAATGTGTCAGCTATAGGCCTCCCTACAGGGAAATCTCTATGTTCTATGCACATTTTCAATCCCCATTTTCTCTCTAATTCAGGCATTAGTATATACTTTATCCATGCCAGTTCACTATCAGGATAATACACGAAAACATCATATTTGAATTTTACATCGATACCCTTTTCTAGAGTGTGTCTAAAGCGTTTGTATAAATAAAATGAAATTCGCCATCTAAAACTGTAAATCAGTGTAAAAGGAAAGAAAATAGCAATAAATGCTACAATAAGACCTATCCCTGCTTTAAGCCACACACCGCTGTCACATCCAGCAAAAAGTTCATTAAAATGTTCAGCAGCAGTACTAGTGTTAATTTCAGATGAATTGTGTAAAAGGCATTTATAGGTTTTATTGCCGTCAAATGTGATATTTGATCTATGAAGCCAACGGATGAAGTCGTAGTTTGTACAATCGCAAACAAATGCGTTGTTGCCCAAATGCAATGTGAAGGGTCCATTTCGTGTATGCAAAGCATCGAAAAATTCTTGAAATGTACGATTAATATTGGTAAGAAGGTTACTTGTCAAATCGAGCTCCATGAGATTTGGTATCCTTGTAATAGCAAGTGGAACTGCTCTTAAAAGGTTATTTGACATATTCAGGTTTGTCAGTCTAGTCATATTTTCAAATATATCTGAAGTCATATTCCACAAAAAGTTATATGAAATATCTAATTTTTCTGTCCCTGAAATAAACGTAAATATGTTTTTCTCGTGTTTGTTTGTAATGTACAAATTTGTGCTTTTCATTACAAGTGTTTTAAGTTGAAATAAAGGATACAGTTGTATCTTATCGAATACTACTCTTGAATCAACTCCCGTTACATCTAGATACTCTATTACAGAACCGTTTGATATGGTTGCCTGATCGACAGTTACACAGAAAGACACATCAAAACGATTTATAATCGCATTCGGGGGTATTTTCCACAAGACTGGTTGCCCGCTGTGTAAAACATGGCTCATATGCACTTCTTTTATTGAAGAGGGTAATGTAATTACTCGTTCTTCAGTGATATTAGTTAGATTACTCACTGCAATAGGTGAATAATTGATAAAACTCAAAGGTATATATGAGTACTCGAATTTCGTGAGGTTTTGAGTTCTATTGAAAAACTGTTTAATATTTTCCAGTCGATGTGCGTGAAATAATGAAAATCGGTTCTCAGATAGTGAAATATTAAGAAAACATTCAGGTCGATTGAATGTAAGGAGTGAACCATCTTCAAAATCTACTATGTTGTTTTTAGAGATATCAAAAACCTCTACGCAAATCGTTTGTAAATACGTCACCATTTCTTTCGTTATATTTACTTCAAAGCTGTATGTACTGTCATTTGTAATCGATTCATCATTCACGTGATGAAAGTTTATCATTTCCATAGAACTATTTACTAAGGGTTTTAGAAGCTGGAAAGCTTGGATTGGATGCACATAAGTATCCGACAAATCTAACACTTTGAGATATGGGAAAGGTTTAAGGGTGTCCTTCTCTACTTTAACAAACTGTTGACATCTATTGATATGCAAATATTCAATACTCCAGTTAAGATTTATGAATGTTGAATTATTCAATACCTCTACTTTACAATGATCAAATTCCAATACCTTCAGTTTATCCATCTTCTTGAACCCTTCTCCAAATACAGGTCTTGGTCCAAGATCAATAGCAAGGGTTTCTAAGTTTACAAGTACTCCAAGTGTTTTGTCCGGATAATAAGTCGGCAATTTTGAATTATTTGAAAATTTCATGTTCCTACTGATATCAAGCAATGATATATTAGCTATGAAGCTAAATAAAGTCGGTTTATATGCTAGAAAGTCCAAATTATTACCAGACATCTTTAGTGTCTTTAATGATGTTAATCCTGTAAAAGCTTTAGATTGTAAGCTTTTTAATTTATTGTTGTTAATTGTCAGGTCAATTAGTACATTCAAATTACTGAAGGCATAATTTTTTAACTCCTCTATTTCGTTATGGTCAATAATTAGAACGTTGATATTGTCCAATAGATTCTTTGGTACTTGTGTGAGGTTCGCATATGAACAATCTACAACGATAGATCCACTTGGTCTTTTGTGCTTTCGGCACTGGTTCTTAATTGCAATTACATAAATCCAACAAACGCATGAGAAAAATAACACAATACTTATCTTGAACATCATCTCACTGGTTATAAAGTCTTCTAAATAGTAGAGTAAACACTCAATTAACGTTGTAATGGACAAATGTGAAAACTTTAAACACATATATTTATATGTTTAAGTACCTCGCTTAAGTGATAACATGTCTAAATTTACAATATCCCATGTGTGTATTTAAATATTACAAATAAAGTAAAATCATACAGGGCAAACAGTTCTCAAGGTCAAATTTTATCACATCATTTAAATAACTATCTTAAGGTTATCAGTATTGGGAAAAAACGAATCCATGTAATTATTTCCTTATGTGAGATGCATAACAAAAAAGGAGTATTACTACTGATAGGCGATTATACTCATATCTTTTAACTTTGATACATTTTGTTAAAAAGACAAAAACAGTTGTATGTGCTAACGATATTTTATTTTTTAGTTTTGGAGATTTAATATAAATGACGAATTGAACATCTTCTTTTGGATTTGCCTGTAGTTTCCTTTGGGGATATCTATTTCAATCCTTCAACTATAAATATATTGCAGGGAAGATACTGTAGAGAATTAGTGCTCGATAAAATTGAAAGTGATATTAATTCTTGCGTTTTGGCAGCATCAATAATAAATTTACTTTGTTCTTTTAGATTTTGAATTTTTAAACAAAAGAAAATCAGTATGCACATTTTGCGTCGGTTACTTTGCTGATTGAAAATAAACCCTTTATCAATTGTTGTTCATTTAACGTTCAGCGGCAAATATTCCAGGAAATGATTTGGTAAGAATTCTTATATCTTATTGAAACAGTTCATTTGCTTGCCTGCAACTCTTCAATTACGAAACTCTCAATTCAACATATGCTTCGGCTGAGATGTAGCTGTTTATAGCAACACATGGAAAACCATACGGACACCCCACGTCAAAGCTCCTACTGATGTACAGGAAATTTCAGGTAACCACGTGTCTCTACATCAGTCAACTATTAACATGAAGGAAATAAAACCATTCGAAACATAAATGAATAAAGGTGATATGTAAAATAAGTCAATGATAATGTAGTGAAAATAACACAATTAATATTTGGAGGTCCATATAGTTTTAAACAAAACACGAGTGTCTATAAAGAGACCAGATAAATATTGAATAAAAACATGGTCAGTAAAATATACGAGCAGAATTTTTTAATCTTTATATCTTACCCTATAAATAGCTGAATTAGATTTCCTTGGTTATGAAAATAACAGCATACTGACTTCAAATTTAATATTACTGAATTCAGCTGTCTATATTATAGATTAGCCGTGTGATCCTGATCAAATCTGTGTTTCACGTCTTCAAAACCACTGAGAAGACGAGGAAACATTTATGGAAACATAAAACCATAATGGAACATTTCCAGCAATTAAAAGATAATATAGATAATGATCCATCTAATAACATTTTAGACGTAGATATCACTGCAGATGAAATAATTAAGTCTATCAAAGCTCTTAAAAATGGGAAAAGTACTGCAATGGATTTGGTATCAAATGAAATGCTTAAATATGGAGGTCAGGCTATATTAAATCCTCTCACAAAGCTGTTTAATTTTATTCTAAATATTGGCCAATTCCCATCTAAATGGAATGATAGTTTCCTAGTCCTTTTACACAAATCTGGAAGCAAAATGGACCCTAGCAATTATAGGGGCATTTCTATCACTTCTAACTTGGGAAAACTTTTTAATAGAGTCATTCATTCAAGATTACTGAAATTTGTTAATAACATATCTCTTATCAGTCAATATCAAATAGGATTTAAACAAAATTGTAGAACTGCTGATCACATATTTTCTTTAAAAAGCATTATTGATCACTATAAAAGTAAAAAGAAGAAAGTATTTGCTGCTTTCATAGACCTACGTAAAGCCTTTGATACCATATGGAGAGTAGGCTTATTTTATAAACTTTTGAAATCAGGTTTACCTAAAAAGCTTTTTAATATTTTTTCTGCAATGTATGAAAATACTACCACTAGAATTAAATTTTCAAATGGTCTTAGTACTGCATTCACTTCAGAGCGAGGTGTTAAACAAGGGGATGTTTTAAGCCCCACACTTTTTAATATTTTTATTGATGATGTTGTAAAAGATTTATTCAATGGTAGCTGTGAACCAGTTAGCGTTGGTGATTTGTCTGTAAATTGTTTATTATATGCTGATGATATTGTATTACTATCAGAAAGCAAAACTGGTTTGCAAGCCAGTCTCAATACTCTTAGTACATATTGCTCAAATTGGAAGCTACAGGTTAATGTTCAAAAATCAAAGGTTTTAGTATTTAACTCTAATGGTAAAACATATCTAAATGAGTTTTTCTATAATGATAATGTCATACAAACTGTCTCCAAATATTGCTACTTGGGAATAATGTTAAAGTGTAATGGCAACTTTAACTTGGCTGTATCCTTACTAATGGAAAAAGCTAGGAAAGCATGTTTTAAGATTAAGAAAACAATTGGATTGGATAATCCTTGTAAACTTTTAGAAAAATTATTTGATTCATTAGTAAGCCCCATATTGCTATATTGTAGTGAGATTTGGGGTGTTTTTGATAATTCGGGAGACAATTCCATTTTGGAAAAATTCCATATGAAATTCATAAAAGAAATTCTAGGTGTTCATTGTAAAGCAATTAATGCTGCTTGTAGAGCTGAACTTTGCAGGCTACCGTTATGCTCAAAAATATCATTTTCTTGTATTAAGTTTTATGATCATATTTTAAGGTCTGAAAACACACTTATATCCAAAGTTTTTCTGGCAACTGAAAAAAATAACCCCTGGACAAAGAAACTTTATTCTATTTTTAACAATCTAGGATTTTCAAACCTAGCTGGGGGAAACTTTTCTATTAAACAATATCTACCAAGTATTAAACAACGAGTGATTGATCAGTGCACACAGGATCAATCATCAAAAATTCATGATTCATCAAAACTAAAATTTTATCAACAATTTCATAATTCAAAGCAGCGTAGTTCTTATGTTGATGTTCTAAGTAATAGATTAGAAAGGTCATCTCTGTGTAAAATTAGATTGAGTGCACACAATCTTGCTATTGAAAAGGGGCGATATTTAGGTTTAGCCACTGACGAACGAGTTTGTAATGTATGTAAATCAGGTGAGGTAGAAGATGAAAATCACTTTTTACTGAAATGTGAAATTTTTTCAAACTATAGATTTAACTTTGAAAATAAGATATTAAATATACTTCCTACATGTTGTAGTGAAAATCAGCTAAATATTAATAGATGTATTAATAGTAATTCTTTAAAAGTCCTGAAAGTGACTAGTTCTTATATATATAAATGTCTGATGTATAGAAACGAGATTTTAGCTTCTTAATTATAACATATTTAAATACTAGTAACTGTATGCTGTATTCATTGTTGTAATGCACTGTAATATGGGCCTTTGCCAATTATTGTAATTGTGTTTGTGCCAATAAAATATTTGTATTTGTATTTGTATATGGAATCTATTTTATATTGAACAAGATTTCATGGCTGTGGGGAAATGTTCCCCGTGTGATTTATAGATGAGAAATTAAATTGTGTGTCCCGATGTGATATCGTGGTACGAAAAGTCAAATGTATCATTGAGTAAATGTCCTATACAGTCCAGCATCTACGTTCGAGAAAACACATCAAAATGATGTTGGCCTTATCATCTGCATCACTTAGGAAATACCATAAATACAAATTAAACTGTCATTTCAATTAAAATTTGTAAGTTAACAGAAACATGTTTTGTTAACCTGATTTTGATGTGATAATTGTTGGATAAATGATTTAATAGTAAATACACAATAAATACACAGCACTGATCCTTAAGTGTTGAGAGAGTATTGTGTCCTATTTGAATAATTATGTGTTTAGTTTATATAAAGAAAGGTATAATTGTTTGAAGCTGAAGAAGAAAATAGTCATTTAATAGAGAAGTTAACAACCACTTTCATGTTTGATTGAAATATTTTTTATATCTTTAATGTACATGTAAATTATAACTAGATATACAAATATATATTGCAACAGGAACAAACAATGTAATTGAATTATTATACATAATCTAATAAAGATATATATATATATATGGCATAAAAAGTTAACAATTATGATAAACCATATTTTTCTGTAAATAAAAAGGTCAAAATAAAAAATTGATTGATTGCGTAATTTAATGTCCTTATTGTCCAGCAACACATATTACATTCATATTAAGTATAAAAACATCTTAATGTAAATGAACAATTGAAATAAATACCCAACCAATACTAAAGATGTTTCCAAAGATTTAGAAATACCCTATTGCTGACAAAAATGCAAATTATTATATTGTAATAAAAAAAATTCTATGAAAAGGCAATACATAAGATTTCATTTTAACTTGTTGTTTTAGTTTAATTCTTCTATGTAGATCCACTAAATTAAAAAAAAAGTTTCTTATCTGTAACAATTATCCTTTAAGTATATAATGACAATTTGAAGTAAATATACGGTACATTACCAGTAATACTCTGTATCTATTGTTATTCTAATTGTTGTTCATGACTTATCATTCAATATAACTTATAACCAGATTTAATATGACCGCAAAACAATGCTGGAAAACCTTTGAGGAGGAGACATTGCTTACGCTCTAAGATCATGAAGATGTCTGATTTACTATTATTATTTTTAAGTGTTTTGTTTTTTGGTAAACCATAATTTGTTATTTGGTGTTTTGTTTTACGCCTAATCATGGTGTTGTTTGCATGTTATCCCTTATAATTGATGCTTGGCCCTTTTCAGTTTTTGTTTTCCTGTTATTGTTGTTGTTGTTGTTATTGTAGACATGGTAGATAAGATAATTTTCATATTTATTGTGTATTTCAGCTAATAGTATGTCTATTTGCAACAATGCTGCAACACATTAGCTACTGAAAGTCTTTCTATATTGCATTTGTTGTCTGTTTTGAAGAGGATCAAAAAGAAAATATATACAAAATAGAAAAGAAAATAACTTCATTGTTATCATGTTATCATTAGATATGTAAGAAGAGTAAAAAGAGATGAAAACATATTTCTGTTGAATCTGTTCATTTCTTTTTCATCTTTATTTGTAAAACATATGCTTACTTTCTCTAAGTCTTTTCCACAGTGAAATATACCCTGTAAGGACTTGACTAAACCTATCCCACACTTCTTTTTCGTCGGGTTTCGATGAAATCAGTGATAAATCAAAATCATTCTTTGTCAGTGTGGTTGTATTCTTGTAGAGACATCTGTCTGTTTGGTTGCAATTTTCAAGGTGCCATTTTTCAGTTATGACATTGTCTTTTGGAAGGCCTTGGAGAGTAAGTGGCAGGGTAAAAACTTGTCCTGTCCTATTTTCTCCAGGGATTGGGTCGGAATAGGTTATCAGTATTACTAAATTATCCATCATCAATATCAGATGACACTCCTGCAAAATGACTAAATTTTCAAGTTCACCGTCCTGTGTCTCATATCTTAGTGGATAACGCTTTAAATATGTATTGTAATAGCATAATTCGTTTACTGTTCTTTCCTTGATTTTTCGCTCTGCTTGAATCAGACTGGTAGATATACCTGTACTGTTTGTAATAGAAAATACGGAGGTGATACTTTTAAATGCATTGCCAGCTCGTCAGTGTTGGCTTGTTGTAAAATGCCAATATAAGTCCTGTTAAATGTATTTAGCATTGCATCATTCAGTCCGTGCCGTTGTCAATATTTCATCATTGTGTTTTGATTTTCGAACAGACATTTTATTGATGAAGGTTTGAAATAGAATTTGAACATCTAAAGGAACATCAAGATACCACTCTTGCACAATGGAGAATTCCTTAATACTGCGTGGTTTTGGCAGGGAAGTTGTGTGGCACACATCGCATTTGTAGGTGTTTGTTTCTATAACGTCCACTTGTACTGGTGTTTCTATGTGGAGAACAGATTCTGTAAGCTTTCCCATGAAAATATCATCTCTCAAATGAAAACGTGCTGTGTCATTGTTTTCTTGTGTATAATTTGGCAATGAATCTTGTGAAAGAAACACAATTTTACTGACATTGACATTGTGGCTTGTATTTAGGAATCGAGAAACATGCTTACTAATATCTTTTGGTTCAATAACTTCTATGCATGATAGTATAATTGTTAATGCATTTGATAGTTTGGACATGGATGTATCTACACATGCTACATTTATTACAGAATCTGGCCACAGAAAGTCCAAGTTTTTCATCAGCTGAGATTCAATTACAACTGGAAAATGACTTTGCCTCCCATGCACCTCTTTATTCTGTGTAATTTTAAATGCTTTCTGTCTGCTAATTCTATGCTTAATTGTAGCTCCTGTGTTGTTTGTCCATGTTTTACTGATTTCATATATTACTTTAAGATAGTCAAGCAATTCCCTTTTCCGTTTGACTTTGGTTTCAAAATTGTCTTTCTCTTTCGCCAAATAATTACAATAATGAGTTTTAAACAATATAATTTTATCCCATTCCTGATCAATAAACAGGAATCTGTAATTAATTGCTAGTGTAGGAACATATACATCTCTAAATTCTGGGTCATTAAAACAGTTGAGATCAACTTCAGCAACAGACTTGTACAAATCTAGCAGTGTTTTGGTGTTAATCTTTGTTTTTCTCAGAAAAGAAGCATTTGCTTGTATCAGTGCCAATTTCTTTGCATACCTTGTAGTCATCAAAATGATTAAAAATAAACTTAGATACTGATGTTGTTGTCACTGCTTTGCCATGAGTAAGGTCTTTGATTCCCTCTTTGTGACCTTTAAACTCCCTTAACACATTGTGCTTGTGCAGTTTTTTATCATCAGGTGTTTGTCTTTCCCTTATAAATTCATAAAAGTCGTCAAAATAAACCAAAGGTTCATCTATTTCTTCTTCTTTGAACTGGTAAAGATCTTTCATTTTTGAAATCTTGTTCCTGATAAAGGGGAAAATTGATGTCTAAGTTTAGAATGTACATAACTATGTATTTTGCAAAGAAAAGCATGAATTTTGATAGTGTAAATAGCTAGAGTAAATGAAAAATTTTCTGTAGTACCGGTACATAATAGATTAAAATTGTGAACAGAATTACAGAAATTTACTATTTTATGAAAGTATGATCTTAGTATTCTACTATAAATCCATATGTTTGTATTGATTTTTGATAACTTTACTGCTGTTTCCACAGTGTTAGTAAAATCCACTGAACAGTAAGCAAGCAAATAACAATCAATCAATCAATTAGACGATGGGGTTGAGCTCTCAAAATATTTTATTAACTACAACTTTTAAATATATCGGCAATGAGGTATGTGCTTTGCTCATTGTTGAAGGCCGTACGGTGCCCTATGTATAGTTGTTAATTTCTCTGTCATTTTGGTGTCTTGTGTAGAGTTTATTGTCTCATTGGCAATCATACCACATCGTCTTTTTTATATTTGTTAAGCTGTTGTATTTTACTATTATAATTAAAAATGTTCTAATACTACGGTGATGTTTTGATAAAAAAAGAAACTTCATCATTTAAGCTTTATTTTTTTCTGTAGTTTCAAGACCGTTTTCACATCTTTTGCAGAACTTTGAGAGCGGTGGATATTGAAAATGTGTCATTTTGTCAAAAATTAGTTAAGAATAAAAGTATCTGAATATCCAAATTAAATCTTATTACACTATCATGTCATTCTTATGCAGTAAAATATTCAATTGCCAGTTAAATATATATCACATCAGTATATCTTTGACATTGTATCATTAAGATTCAATTATCCTGATGATCTTAATTTCCAGTGCATATATATAAAATGCAACTACAGCTCCTATCAAAAATCATGACTTATTAAAACCTATAGTATTCTTAAAACATTGCGTTTTCTTTTTAATATTTCATAGGTTCATGTCAGATGATGTAAAAATTGAAAAAATAGTACTTACCATTTACCTGGTTATTTCTGTACTTGAGTGGTTATCAAAAATTTACACGCTCAGCTTTTGTTTTTAACATCTGTTTGTTAAGTAATATTATCTGTCCCTAATCAGTTGTTGATGACAGATTCATATATCTACTTAACCGTTTTATAATTGAGAGAAGATATGAAATTTACCCTATGTAGGGCTTAGATTGAAGACTGTATAACTCTATCAAAAACCGAAAAATAGTCCCGCTCTCAGACATAATGGTTAAAAAGGGTAAAATTTCTACCCATTGAATTTAAAATGTATGACCTTGTCAAAAATAAAATAAAATCAAGATGGAAGGCACAGTGTTTTTATTAAAAATTTCTATTTTCCAACGCCATGTCCTGGTCCCGATTCCGGATATCTAAAAAAAAAATGGTTAAAATTCATTCAAAAACAAATTCCTTGAAACATGAGTATATCACATTTCACTTTATAGAACAATTGATACCTACATTAACAAAAGTGAAGATAATGCAGTTTAAAAGTATAAAAGGTTTATTGTTGTACTGTAATGTGTGCAGAAAGTTTAGTACATTAACTTTCGCTCCATAGTGTGCATTTATAGGGCGACCTTGAAGTCGGCCCATTGTAAAAATTTAGTTTTAGAGATAACTGATTACTGTAGATGAACACTAACTATGAAATGTACGAAGATTAAATAAAAAATACTTAAATTGTTCTATTCCTGTTCACGTTTACTAATTTTGTAGATGGATCATTAAAACGTATTGGTTTTATGATCTATCAGATATACTGTAAACTCATCCTTTATATGTTTCATTAGCATTTTAATAAAAAAAAAATATATAAACCGACAATGTACGTACTATCAGTGCAGACAATACTTACGTTTTTTCGCAAATAAATCTAAGCGAATTGGTGCAATGAGCATCGACCCAATTAAAATTAACACTCGTATAAATCGCCATACAATTTTCTGCTCTTGCCCCCTCAGGTTCTCCTGGATACCAGCCATTATAAACTACAGGGGCGTCTGTGCCTACCCATGTCCATGATCCCTCAACAACTTCATCATTTCCACCTAACCAGTAATCTATACATAATCAAAGTATATGGAAATACATAAAACGAAAATTTATCTTAATTAATGTGGTGCATTCAAAGTGCTTTTCTAGATTTACATTTATCAGAAAGGCCAAGACATTGGCAATACAAGGACATGTGTTTTACTATTATAATTTGCTATCTAATAGTTCGTTATTATGTATGTTGCATTTTCGTTTGTTTTTGTTGCACTTCAGTGTTTCTGTTATTTCGTTGTTTTCCTCTTATAGTTGTTGTGTTTCCCTCGGTTTTAGTTTGTAACCCGGATATATTTTCCACCCTTAATCGATTTATGACTTCCGAACAGCGATATACTTCTGTTGCCCTTATTTACTATAAAGTATGTTTTTTAATTGTTGTTAAAGTCTGTTCTGTGACCTATAGTTAAGTACATCCTCGATATTTTGGTTCCTGGTTAATAGTTGTCTCATTGGCTTATCTCCTTATTTTCATATAAATACCTGTGTTCTTGGGGAACAATATGAACGAATGGAACATAAAACAAGAGGTATACAAAATAATAACAAATTCTCTTTAGACATGAAATACTGATAGGTATGACTTTGATATTGAACCTCCATTACATATTAATATTGACGCATAGATATATTAAGATTAAGTTTGGAGCGGAAATTTTCAACTTAAAATCAGTTGTTAAATTTTCAAAATACCGAGTTTACAGTCACATTTGATTCTCGATTTTGGTGATGTTCGTGTTGCTCAGCGCATTTTTGTTGTTGTAGAGCTTTGTATTTCAAATAAACACAGGAAAAAAAGAAAGAATTTGGGGCAACATCAAGTTCTAAATCATCAAATATAACATACAATGATTTTTTTTTAAATGTCCAAAGCATGATTGGTTTAGAACACAAGTCATCAAAAAAACAAACAAGTTTCCCGTTTTCATTCCCGTTATGTCCAGATTTTCCCCATACCGTTTAGTAGTCATCATTGAAAAAACACATACATTATTTATTGAAAACTGTTGATTTTAGATTGGAGTGCATTATTGTCAACCTAACTAGGATTTTATTGCCCCTTTAATATTTACGGTCAAATCTTGTTGTTGTTGGGAAAATTTTAAGAGAGTAACGAAACTCAAAAGGGTATCTGTATGAACGGAATAAACACACCAATCACTGTCTTCACTTCATAAGTTTAGTGAATGACAAAATGGATCAATTCATTTATTATTCATAATCACTTTTATATTATTTTAAAATACTCCTCCATAATTTAAAAGACTTACTGTGTCCAAAAACAGTTGCAAAATATTTGAGGTAGGTATTCTCTGTAGCAGTCTGAACTGAAGCTAATTCCGCTCCGTGGCCTCTACATGAACTCTTTTGTTTTTGTAAATGGAGAGATTGAAAGCATATTAAAAGAAATAAAATAAAAATACCTTGCACAATAGTGTATATCATAACACGCTGATAGTGAATGGAATAGGCGAAGATATTCAATTAAGAATTGAAAGCTCCCTTTTGTAAATTTATTTGGGTGTAAAAGCGTTGACAGAAATACATGTCGGAAGCGCATCATTCTAAAATGTACACACGATTAAAGCTTTAACAACCCTAAAAAATACTAAAAGAAGCAGTCAAAACTTTTAATTACAATTTTTTTGCTACGATCATGAAAACTCGATTTCTATAAAGTTTTTTTCTTTTATTAATCTGTGCACTCTATTGTGGAAGCTCGTGTCATCATAAATGGTATTTTCATTTTGAAATGAAGGATTATTTCAGAATAACTAAATATTGCAATTAGCCAATCAAACATGATGTATCTATTAATGACTTGCTGCCATTTATACAAAAGCCGTTAGGTATTCATCACATTCGCACAAAACTTTATTGATTACCCCTTTCAAAACTTCATTCTCTGTTCAATTTATGTTTGGAATCCACTGTTACAAACCCTCATTCAAACCAATACAAAATTACAGCTATAATTTCGGATATTGCAAGTCACAGACTTTTCAAGCCAGTCCGCATTGGCAAAGATGAAAAAGAGAAAATATTTTTTCTTAATCTTTGCTTTGCCAACAAAGGTATCGATGGCGTCAACTTAAGCAATATCCTTCATCATAAATTAGTTCAATCGAAAATATCTCCTTATTTCCAAGACCAGTCTGTACCAATCATTTCTTATACCTATACCAAACCTATTGCAACTAAAATTTTCAATTACAGACACGTTTTGCAGGATCTCGATATTGACGACTTCAAGTCTAAACCTCCTGATTGCACTTGTGCTAGTTCCCAATTCACATATAATCCTGCTGGCCACGTTATTACCGGTGACCTCAACATTGTTAATAACACTTCTCTACGAAATGTGTTATCGAAAGGTCCGAAATATCGTGAGCCTAAATCCATTAATTGGAAATACAACTTTAAAATTTTGAAAGACTCAGTTGAGGATTATGCCAGGCAATGGACTAAGCGCGATAAGGAAGACGTAGACACTCTTTCCGAATGGATTAAGGCAGTGAGGTCGTTAATACAAATCAGAATTACGAAACTGAATGGGTCTATCAATGCCCATGCTACGTCAATCTTTAAAGACCCAAATGTTGCTAAATACTTATCCGACCTCCATGATTAATATGTTGTTGTCCCCGCAGACAAAGCCCCAAATAACATCGATTTTGTCTGTAAAAGTCACTACATTAATTGCTTGATAAACGAATTAGGTATAGACAATTCACTTGGAAACTCAACATATACCCTCACGACACTTACCAAAGAGGAAATCCTGGATAATCATAGGTCTGTTCTTTGTTCCTTTGAAATTTCAACCAAAGATGAAGAACTGGATCTTCCATCACTGTATTGGATACCTAAACTACATAAGTGTCCTTACAAACAACGGTATATTGCTGGGTCTTCCAAGTGCTCCACGAAACCTCTTTCGAAATTATTAACATCTATTTTATCAGCAATCAAAGACGGGCTTCAAAGTTATTGTGAAACTGCCTATTCTAGAGGTGGCGCGAATCAGATGTGGATAAATAAAAATTCCAAAGATCTTTTAGAGTACATACAATCTAACTCTCTTTCATCTTGTAACAGTATTAAAACCTTTGACTTTTCTACTATGTACACAAGTATTCCACATTCCAAACTAAAAGACAAATTGAAAGAGTTGGTATTCCTTTGCTTCATGAAAAAGAATGGCCAACGTAGTTACAAGTATCTTGTCTTAGGGAGGGATAAATCATACTTTGTAAAGAATCACTCTGATTCAAACAAAAAATTCTCTGAAACCGATATTATCAAGATGCTTGATTTCTTGATTGACAACATATTTGTAACGTTCGGAGGACGTATTTTTCAACAGACTGTCGGCATCCCAATGGGAACAAACTGTGCCCCTCTACTTGCCGACTTGTTTCTTTATTATTATGAGGCTGACTTCATGCAGGAACTTCTTAGGAAGAAAGATAAGAAGTTAGCAATATCCTTTAACTCTACTTTCCGCTATATAGATGACGTTCTTTCACTAAACAATTCAAAATTTGGTGACTACGTGGAACGCATCTATCCCATCGAATTGGAGATAAAGGATACTACAGATACAGTTAAGTCGGCTTCATATCTTGACTTACATCTAGAAATTGACAATGAGGGTCGGTTGAAAACAAAACTTTACGACAAAAGAGATGATTTCAGCTTTCCAATTGTGAACTTTGCATTTCTAAGTAGCAACATTCCAGCAGCACCTGCATACGGGGTATATATCTCCCAATTGATACGATATTCCCGTGCTTGCATTTCCTATCATGATTTTCTTGATAGAGGGTTACTGCTCACAAGGAAGCTATTAAACCAAGAGTTCCAAATGGTGAAGTTGAAATCATCCCTTCGTAAATTTTACGGACGCCATCATGAGTTGGTTGACCGTTATGGAATAACCGTTTCACAAATGATATCAGATATGTTCTTTACGTCGTAACTACAATCCCCTTCCCTTTCATGAATGTGACCTACCGAATTAGACTATTTACCGGATTTGTAATCACATAAGCAACACGACGGGTGCCACATGTGGAACAGGATCTGCTTACCCTTCCGGAACACCTGAGATCACCCCTAGTTTTTGGTGGGGTTCGTGTTGTTTATTCTTTAGTTTTCTATGTTGTGTCATGTGTACTATTGTTTTTCTGTTTGTCTTTTTCATTTTTAGCCATGGCGTTGTCAGTTTGTTTTAGATTTATGAGTTTGATTGTCCCTTTGGTATCTTTCGTCCCTCTATTAACAAAGAGGAAATCCTGGATAAGCATAGGTCTGTTCTGTGTTCCTTTGAAATTTCAACCAAAGATGAAGAACTGGATCTGCCATCAATATATTGCATACCTAAACTACACAAGTGTCCTTACAAACAACGGTATATTGCTGGGTCTTCCAAGTGCTCCACGAAACCTCTTTCGAAATTATTAGCATCTATTTTATCAGCAATCAAAGACGGGCTTCAAAGTTATTGTGAAACTGCCTATTCTAGAGGGGGCGTGAATCAGATGTGGCTACTTTAAAATTCCAAAGATTTTTTAGAGTACATACAATCTAACTCTCTTTCATCGTGTAACAGTATTTAAACATTTGACTTTTCTACTCTTTACAATAGTATTCCACATTCCAAACTAAAAGACAAATTGAAAGAGTTGGTATTGCTTTGCTTCGTAAAAAAGAATGGCCAGCGTATCTTGTCTTAGGGAGGGATAAATCCTACTTTGTAAAGGATCTCTCTGATTCGAACAAAAAATTCTCTGAAACTGATATTATCAAGATGCTTGATTTCTTGATTGACAACATATTTGTTACGTTCGGAGGACGTGTTTTTCAACAGACTGTCGGCATTCCAATGGGAACAAACTGTGCCCCTCTACTTGCCGACTTGTTTCTTTATTATTATGAGGCTGACTTCATGCAGGAACTTCTTAGGAAGAAAGATAAGACGTTAGCAATATCCTATAACTCTACTTTTCGCTACATAGATGATGTTCATTCACTAAATAATTCAAAATTTGGTGACTATGTGGAACGCATCTATCCTATCGAGCTAGAGATAAAGGATAATACAGATACAGTTAAGTCGGCCTCATATCTTGACTTACATCTAGAAATTGTCAATGAGGGTCGGTTAAAAACAAAACTTTACGACAAAAGAGATGATTTCAGCTTTCCAATTGTGAACTTTCCATTTCTAAGTAGCAACATTCCAGCAGCACCTGCATACGGGGTATATATCTCCTAACTGATACGATATTCCCGTGCTTGCATTTCCTATCATGATTTTCTTGATAGAGGGTTGCTGCTCGCAAGGAAGCTTGGTTGACCGTTATGGGATAACCGTTTCACAAATGATATCGGATATGTTCCTTACGTCGTAACTACAATCCCCTTCCCTTTCATGAATGTGACCTACCGAATTAGACTATTTACCGGATTTGTTATCATATAAGCAACACGACGGGTGCCACATGTGGAGCAGGATCTACTTACCCTTCCGGAGCACCTGATATCACCCCTAGTTTTTTGGTGGGGTTCGTGTTGTTTATTCTTTAGTTTTCTATGTTGTGTCGTGTGTGCTGTTGTTTGTCCTTTTCATTTTTAGCCATGGCGTTGTCAGTTTGTTTTAGATTTATGAGTTTGACTGTCCCTTTGGTATCTTTCGTCCCTCCTCTTTTACGTATAATGAAACACACATGTACATGTACTGAACTGATTCGAAAATATAGATAAAGTCACAGATGTGGTATGATTGATAATGAGACGTAGCTATGACAGCCGCATCAAATTCAATTATATTTACCACGATGCGTGAACAAAGTTTAAATGACGTAATTATAAGCAATTATTTTATACTTATTGACGACTGTGTAAGCATGGATTAGTACAGTTTAGTCCTCCGAGATGCACATCAAGATGCATCGATGCAAATACACAACTGTAAATAGTTTGTCTAGTTTTGATGTAGATTCCTTCCTGGTAATATTTTATCCTAGACATATAGTAAAAGGATCCGAACTGTATCAGTTAGACGTCCAAAGAAGACGTACAAAATGAGAAAAAAGAGCCAGAAAATTATTGGAAGGACCTTCCAGATCTTACACAAAATTCCTCTTGAAGGGATCTGTTTGTAGACTATGTTTAATTTAGGCCCAACCACTTTTTCAACTTACTTTTGATCAGTTTTTTGTCCACAAACGAAATGAATGCATTCACCTAGGGGAAATATTAAGTTTTCTGACAAACATTGCATTTTCATAATTGATTGATGGAAATTAATTTTGTGATTTTAAAAATAATTGTGTGGTCTTTATCTCGTTAGATCAAATACTTTATTGTCAGCGTTTTTGCCATTTTTGTAATCAAATTTTTAACCTACCCTTGCTGAATGCCAATTTAATCCTGTAGTACTAAACCAGTAACAAGTTTTCTCATAATGCTGCCATCCGAGTTGACACTCACTTGAAACTTCTAAATATTGAGTAAAAGAGAAGTTAATTATTTACAACAGACTTCATACAACGCAGGAAATACTAGAAGTACAAAATTTAAAGCACTGTGATTTATAGACCGAACGTTATATTGGTCAAATATTATTCAATTTTTCACTTATTAAAAAATTGTAAAAACATCGCTGAAAATTCAAAATCTACTATTGCCATTAGTTTTTTATGCATTGTATCTTACATATTGTTCCTTGAATTCAATTGACAATGAAATCTTTTTTATGGAATCGCATTCAAACAGCGTCGACAAGTAATGCTAGATCCTGGTTAAAAAGTTGAAATTTTTTTAATCTTAAAAATCAACATACAAAAAACAAATTTATTTTGCTTCTTTCAAGTACTATAGTTATCATGATTGATAATTTAGTCTTAAATGTATGCTTTTTTATTAGTTGCTATTTGTTTTAAAGTAAAGGTCAATATCTGTTCTAATGTGGGTTCATTTATTGTCGTGGGAAATGATTGAGGAAAACTTGCATTTTCGTGGATTTTTGATTTCGTGGTTTGGCCTATCTCTGCATACAAAGCCTATATGAAATTTGTTATTCGTTGAACATTTTATTTCGTGGTTTACCTGTACCCAGGAAAACAATGAAAATTTGTATCCAACGAATAATAATGAATCCACAGTATGTGTCTTTTATATAAAATGTAGAACAGTATTTTATCAGAAATCTTTTCTTCCATCAGTTATTGGATCCTCGAACATCCAAACCAAACCAAGCCGAAGTTAACCCCCACCGCCTTCTGTATGTGCCGGTCCCAAGTCAGGAGCCTGTTATTCAGTGGTTGTCTTTGTTGCTATGTCACATATTTATTTTTCGTTCATTATTATGTACATACATTAGGCTATAAGTTTTTTCTCGTTTGAACTGTTTTAGATTTGTCATTTCGGGCCTTTTATAGCTGGCTATGAGGTATTGGCTGTGCTCATTGTTGTAGTCCGTGCTTTGACCTATGATTGTTTACTTTTTTCACATTGTGACTTGAGTGGAGAGTTGTCTCATTAACATATATATATATGTAAAGATATATGTCACAATGTGACTTTAAATTTGTTAAACATATTTTAGAAAAAGAAAAAAAAACTGTTATAGTCAATTCCCTCTCATTAGTAGCATTGCCGTTCCTTTATTCATGTCTATTTACAGACATTTTATGTAATATATCCTATGCGATGCAATGATTGGTTTAATAAAGTATGCGTATACGTATTGTTAGGACTAATTTTAGCATGCCAAAAATTCTCCATAGATTTATTTTTTATGAATAAGGAAACATAATGCATTTTTCTTTGTTTATTTATATTACAAAACAAATGTAGTCAATTTGTCCGTCTAGATTGGAGACTCAGATTACACTCAATGCAGTTGTAGAATCTACATGCAAATGTGTTTTCCGAGTAAAACCAAATCAAAACAAAGCATGAAGATATAAAATACTTAATGAACTAAACAAAAGCTATATTAAGGGTAGTACAATTACCTCTGCTTTACTCTTTGGTAGCCCCAAATATATTCTATCAAAAATAGTTTTACAGTGATGATATCAATGATCATTTTTTTTATCAATATTGGGTAGTGGAAAAAAATACATCATATAGGCGCAACTCTGATTTGTCAAGGAAGCATGCTGACTTTATAATATTTGTTTCTTTGAGCTTATTTATTACAATGAACATCGGGTGAAACATGCAGGACAGTTGAATTTACAAACGGTCAGGCAGACAGATGGACTAACAGAATGACCTTACAAACCGAAAATTGGGTGTAAGAATCAAAAACATACCCGCTTTCCATAAAATGTAATTTCGTCAAAAACTTATCAATCGTAAGAAGAAGAAAAAACGATGTGAACAATCACAGAGAATAACGAAGGGATCAAAGTTTAAGAAATAAAACACAAGAGAAAACTGATCTACAAAATAATTCATATCAGCCTTACCTGAAAAAAGGAAGAAAACCCAAAACAGTACGGCGAAATACATGACAGAAGTCGACATACGTAACTGAACGATAAGACTACATTGATAGATAAACCTGTTTGACCTGTGCATTAAATATACTGAGCAAAAAAAGTTTAGCACTTTTTTAAAACTTTTTTGTTGTTGTTGTTTCTGGAAAAAATATATTTAAACATCATTAATATAATCCTTAGTTTTACCTGTAATTTAAAAAAGACGTACTTTTTTCCTGGTGATTGATTTCGCGCCATTTTAGCTTTGCACGTGTAATTGACGTTTTACCTTCTGTTCCTGTACTTTTAAAACGATATTTAAAATTTCTTTTTCACTAAAGTTCAGAAGCATACCATTGATAAGAAAAACACATACACCTTTGAAAAAGTTGCATGGGGTGTCAACCAGGGCTCCCCGAACATGACCGTCAGAAAGGTCTTGGAATGGTTGATGCCGGAATGAGCGTTGCTGACATCGTGGCTCGATTTAATGTGCATACAGCAACAGTTTAGAGACAAACAAACAGATATCGACAAATTGCAACTGCACAGGATAGGTCGATATCTCGTAGACCAAAAAAAACTATTGTCAAGGGAGGAGCGCTACCGTTGCTTTTCGTTAACACGTGACAAGGTTTTTCCGGCCACAAAGGTAGTGCATTGACTAAGGGCAGCTGTTGGTGTGCCTGCCTATCCTTCTTTGGTGCACTTAGGGCATGGCTGAGAAATTGATATTGAATAACACTATATTCATTATCGCATTTTGACCCTCCCGCGCTCCATACAAAGAAAATCCTAATGAATGTGAGTGATACACATCCATGTTGCTTCTGACATGTCATAATCCCTTTTTTTTATTATTAACATTATACGTTTTTATGATTTTGTAATAAAATAGAATTTCACATTTTTGTTGCTAAACTTTTTGGCTCAGTATATATACATATAAGGCTGTGTTTGATTTTTGAACTCAAGATTTCTATTTGTATGTATATATCTGGAATTACTTATATTGTGTAAGCTTGAAGTCAAATTATTTCAAACTTGCTTATTGGTCACGTGATAGTGTGCTCGTCTAGAGGTAGTGTGCTTGTATCGTGGTAGTTTGCTTGTCTCGTGGTAGTATGCTTGTCTCGTGGGAGTATACTCGTCTCGTGATAGCGTGTTTCGGGTGGCTCAAACAACAGAATTGAAAACTGGAATTTGCTACTTTTCTGCTAAGCAAGTGAAATTGGGGAGCAAGTGCAAATACTACTGGTTAGTTCGGATTCAGACCAATATAAATTGGTTTTTGGGGCATATATTTTCACGAAACAAGCATACTTACACTAGACGAGCACACTATCATGACATGATCACACTTAGCCAGTTAAAATATGAAATAATTTAACCTCACACTTACACAATATAAGTAGTGATCCATATATACAAATTATTGTTAAATTCAAATAGATAATAACTATTGACCCGTGTCTGAGAATATATTTCTGGATATTAACGTTGATTTTCTGATAACTCGTGTCTTCATTTTTTCTTTGATCAACACATTGGTTGCTTCGAAATCACGTTTTTTTCTCAGATTTAAATGCACTGCGCATGAGAGCAAATCGGAACCCCATTTTTAACAGAAACATAATCAAATTTCACAATAATACAACAATCCAAATTTGATTAAGGTATAACTTGCCTGGTTCAGCAATACGAGTGAAAACTGTGCAAAAATCCTGTTTGATATTATTTTCTCCCATAGGATTTCCAAAGATCCTACAGGATAAAGTCTTAATTCCATAAGCTATTTTTAATATTCCTTAGAATAAAAATATTCATTAGAACAAATACAAAATATCTTCGGAGAAAACACAGCTTTTCCAGTGGATATTTTGATTTCCTATTGGATATATTTTTGTAATAAAATATCAATGTAGGATAACATAATTCCAACAGAATCTATTAAAATTCAAAAGGATTCCATTACAGACAAAAATCCTGTGGAATTAAAAAAAAATCCTCATAGAGTTTATAACAAATCATAAGGTAGAAAATAGGGAGACCATCATCCTAATTGAGAGAAAAAATAGAAGATCTGCCATATAAGTACCTTTCACGGATTTGGCTATACTTTTTGGACCTTTTGGATTATAGCTCTTCATCTTTTATATAAGCTTTGGATTTCAAATATTTTGGCCACGAGCATCACTGAAGAGACATGTATTGTCGAAATGCGCATCTGGTGCAAGAAAATTAGTACCGTTAATTTTATTACTGCTTATAGTCCTGTTATGATATGATCCAAGTTCTAAATTCATTATTACAGCGGCATGATGTACACGTATTTTCATACAATAGGTTCAAAGAACAAAATATTTTTAAAACATTTCAGTGAGACAAAATGACTTTACAATGAATACTCTTGGAAATTCATATTCTTTAGTGTTGTAATCCTGTTTCCTGCTTTTGCAGTACATTAAAAATCGTATGATAGGAAAACTTTTCACCATTCATATGTGTAATAATGTTATATGAGTATTATGCTTTGCACTATTAGGACCAGGATTAACGTATACGATGTATATATAGTTTTGAAATCCCTACTTGAACATGTTTATACGTGGCTTGTAAAAAACAAAAATCTATTACTAGGAAGTTTATTTTACACACTATGTATGTGCAAAAACGTAAATTACTATTAATATATGAGTTATACATTTCATAATCATTTTTTAAATCAGAATATATTGATTTGCCGCCTAAAACAAGTATGTCGTAAAATAATGACAATTTATAGATTTTCTACTTTTAAGCTATAAAAAATAAATCTTAAATTGAGTCTGCGTCTTTTCAAAGTAGTTCAAAAAGGCAACTGAAACATACTATAACATCCTTATAAAATGAGGGCTAAACAGATCTTTGTCTTATCCTGTATTAAGGGTTACCACTTGAACAGAGGTCAGATAAGACATTTTGCCTTCTTATATACCCTTATCAGACTGCTTTTAAAAGTGTTGCAAAATTGACAAAGTGATGCTCTCAAAATATGGGGGCTGATATTTAGTTATCCTTTTCTGACTTGATTGAGATGACTATGTCACACACTACCAAATGGACTCCTTTTTTTAATGTCCCTGTACCAGTGGGCGTGGGAAGTTTTTATCACACTATATTTAACTATTCAAATTTAGAATGTGGTCCTTTTTATATTTTGGCACGTTTTGGTTTTTTTTTTAATTGTATCATGACATTTGGACGTCTTTGGTAAATCTTCTAAATTCTGATATTTTGTATATAGCAACCTTCAAGGACATTTAAAAACGGCAATGTTTAAAATATATTTTTATTAATTCAGTTATAAAATGTACCTACTTAAAATGCATGTAAAAATTTAACCTATTTTAAATACATCTTATATTTATACCCAATAAAGTGTCATATAATTATGTTTGAATATATAACACAGAAGGTTTCAAATTTCAATATACTTTGTTCAATGAATTTATATATGTGTTAAGTGAAGATTTAACATTTTTCCTTTTAAAAGATCTGCAGTCTAAAGAAGTCTATGGGTTTCTCATAATAAGGCACTATATACTTTTTGCCTTTCGTAATATCAACATAAATAATAGATAAATGGAAATCTTTCTATCTGCAAAGAATCTTCCTTAATTGAATAATAACTTTTAAGCATGAATTTGGGAACTTCTATCGATATACGTGTGGGATTCTTCTTAACGTTTTCTGCATTTTTATCGCAAACCGTGAACGTTCTGTCGAAATCAGAAGGAGCAGTAAACAAATTCGTGACAGCCGATTATTCAAACAGAAGTCTGAAAGAGGTTCCAAAACATCTACATGTAGACATTAATGAACTTATTCTTGACCAAAACGACCTACATATTAAAAACCAGTTGTTCAGAATTTCCACCAGTAAGGATCTATTTTGATATAAAAATATAAAAATTTAGTTTTGCATGTCAATCCCAGCGTCAAATGACAGCATATTGTTAGCTGGTTCCAAAACTATATGGTTTGTATACAAAAAGATATAAATAAGGGAGATAATTGTTTACCTTCGGTTTGAAAAATGTCACCTCCGGTATTGCTTGATAGTTTACTTGACATTGATTCCAAAAATATATGGTTCTATATACTTTTATATTAAGTAAGTACTAAAAATAACTACTTCCGGTTTACACAAGGTAACTTGTGGTTGGCTTTTTCAAGATTAAATGGCTTGCAACCTAATGCAAACAGTCCCATAGCTTTATCATGTATACATATGAGGTAAAGCGCAGGTCAGCGTTTCGAACGTTAAATTTACCTATGACCTTGAGCTCAATTTAAAGGTCGTAAACCAAGGACCTCCAATCAGAAGACCTTAGGTCTTAATTATATATGAGAAATGAGTTATATCACCATTCGTGTAATTTAAAATATAATAGGAGAGAAAACACCCATTTAATGTCTACGTACCCTTTCAACTAAAATTTTACGTGTTACGACATGTCACAACTAACAATTCTGTAATTTCCGCGGAAAGACCTAATAATCGAAAATGACACGGCTTAATAGCTTCCTAATAGCTATCATGATCTCTAGTTCGATGGGATGGATTCGTTCAACATAGTTCCGAAATTTTGTATTGTTTAGTGAGAAAACATTATCTATATAGCGGAATTTCTTATCTTTCTTCCTAAGAAGTTCCTGAATGAAGTCAGCCTCATAATAATAAAAACACATGTCGGTAAGAAATGGTTCACACAATTGGTTTCTCATTGGAATTCCGACAGTCTGTTGAAAAACACGTCTTCCAAACGTAACAAATATGTTAAAAATGTTAAAAATTGGAACCTTTCCCAAATCTTAAAGTGTTAGATTTATCGGAGACTTACATGCATCCCATATTCAAGCTTTCCAGCTTTTAAACCGCTATCAAATCGAACAATTGAAATGATCAACTTCCATCATGTGCATGAGGAATCATTTATAAATGAAAATACATACAGGTATGAAGTAAATATAACAGCCGAAATGATGAAATACTGGAAAAACATTTGTGTACAAGTTCTTGATGTTTCAAATATAATTGAATATTGTCAATTTAATAAAAAAAAAACGTCCTTGACACTCAAATTAAAAGCAAGAGGTTGTGCATAGTGCATTTATTAAATTTCTATTTTCCAATACCATGTCCTGGACCAGATTCAGGATATCTAAAAATAAAAATATGCATAAAATGTATTCGAATATGTCACTTATACAGCAGTTATCATTTCTATGTAAAGGAAGAATACAATAAATTTACATTTTTTTTAAATTGCAAGCGTTGATACTAAACAGATCAATAGTTTAAAACTTTTTGCCCTCGATGAAACTATTTTACCGCAAGCGTCATTATGTTTCGGATACTTTCAACTGCAGCTGTGGGATGAAAGAATGTTGAGAATATCGCGGTAGTTGGGACATTGCGTTTTAGCTATAATATGTATGATTGGTGGCATTGCAGATTATAGCATTAGCATTCATAATACATATGATGTAAACGGTAAACAATATGTTTGTGTTTCTGAAATTTCTATTACGGTAGTTGATTTAATTGTCTGTTGTCTCTTTCGGTATAAAAAAAACCAATGTCTAATTGAATATTCGTAAAATAGTGATACATTAAATGTCCCCTCTGGAACAATTGTTGGCCTTGGCTACACCTCAGGACAACTATTGCACCTCGGGATACAATACGATTACTATTCCACGCATACACAGTCAATAAGTATCATTTATAACTAGTTGTAGAGGGTAAAAAAACGTCGATTAAAGTATTGAAAAGCCAAGTGGAGAGGGATTCATATAAGTTGCAAAACTTGTTTCACAATCCATTATAAATAAATATGTTTAAACTTAGTAGTTTCTTCGCAGTCTGTAACTGAACAATTAAGAATAAGTTTTTTGACATCGATTTTAATTCTGGTTATCCTTTAGAAAACGTGAACGAAGAATAGTAAAAAGGAATTAAATTTATTCCATCCTTTTTTATGTAGATTTTTCCAACTTCATTACTTTTGTAAACATGTAACAATGAAAGAATTTACTGTAGTACTATAAGAAACCAAAACACTAGTTAAGTGTTCATATACCATTTAAACAAACATTATGGAAAGATGAACAATATTATTTCAACTTAAACAAAAAATACAGGATAGTGTAGAATATTTCTTTCAACATTTATTCTAGATTCTTTATAACAAAGTTTTTAAATGAACTTCCTTTACACGGAACACACAGTAACATAACTCATTATTGAGGTAATTTCGTCTAATCACGATCCGTTCATTTTTAATTCAATATTTATAGTTTTAAGTGTGTCTTTGTTTATGGCGCAGGAGGTGAGTCTCTGATTCTACATTGAAATAGTACACTTTCGTTTGTATCAAGGACATTGTTTTTTACTCCAATCTAGGCAACTCCTATGCATATTTTCCTTGAATCTGAAAATTACACAAGTATTCTATTAAATAGTATATCGTTGCGGACATTTATTGGTGCGGCCTAACTACTAGTATTTAATTTGCGATTCGGTTTGTTAACATTAGTTTAAAAGCTCAATAAAAAATAACTTTGCAATTTTACGACATTTTATTGTGCCTGTATAGTGCGGAGTTGACACAGTGCCGATTATGTCTCTAATTGCAGAACAGATTCTTGTTGAAAGGTGAAATGAGGGTAAACCATTCAGTTGACTGATTCGATCTATAAAAACTCATTCTTATATATGAAAAAATGATGATAAGAATAATTCAATCCATTATACGAAATCAAACAGACCTACAAAAATCAAATTGCTCGAGTTCGCTTTTTTTTTATATCTATATCTATTTTTATATCAGTTTAAATTACCATCAGCAGTCCTTGGATGTCACCTCGATAGTTAATTAGATAGCGTCTAGATTAAAATGCACACGAAATGCTGATACATTTTATCGAGACCATGCATTGTAAGTCGTTTATTTTAGACTTTTTAATTTGGAAATACAGTTAAGTATGTTATAAATCAAATTTGAGAATTCGATTTAAATAGGGGAACATTAATTTGACAGCTAATGGCCCTTTTAAATTTTTAAAAAATTTTTAACAAACAGATTAATTGGAAATTCCCATTTCTATTTTTGACCTTTTAAGAGACGGTATGAATTAGTGTATACATCTACAAGGAAACTTTATAGATAAGAAACCCTATTAAATATGAAATACTCCTTCCTTTCAAAGGCTTACTGTGTCCAAAAGCAGCTGCAAAATATCTGAGGTAGGCATTCTCCGCAGCATTCAGAACTGAAGCTAACTCAGCTTCATGGCTTCTACAGAAACTTTTTTTTTAAACGAAGATTGGAAGCATATCAACAAAGATTAAAAAATACCTTGCACAAAAGTGAATAACAAAAAAACACGCTGTATTGTCAAGTGAGCATAATGTCGTTCTTGCATTTAAATTTTAGTGCTTGGTTCACACAATGTACATAGTTTCATGAACATAAGATAAAGCATAAAGAGTGTTGTATTCACAAAAGTCATACTGAGTAGTATAAATTTTTGAAATGTAAAGAGGCAAAGAATTCAAAAAATATTTTGAACAAATAGGCAAAAAGGACACTGGTTTTTAGCTGCAGTTATATAAATCCAACAAACACACGAGAAATACATCACAATACTTCTTTTGTACATCATGTAACTGTGATAATAAATTCTTCCGAATCAATGGCAATAAAGTAAATTTGTTTTAACGTTCCAATGACAAAAGTAAAAATTTTAGATACATATCTTTATATATTTAACTACCTGGCTTGTGCGATAACATGACTAAATTTACAATATCCTATGTTTGCATTTAAATTTTTCAAATAAAGTTAAATCGTACAGGGCGAAAAGTTCTCAAGGTATTATCATATCATTTAAACAACAATCTTAACGTTATCGGTATTGGGAAATAACGAATCCATGGAAAAATTTCCTTATGTGAGGTGCGATACAATAAGAAGTATTTATACTAATAAAGGCGATTATAATCTTCTTACATTGGTACATTTCGTTATAAAGACAGTGGAAAGGTTGATATTGGAAAAACGATGTGTTTGGTAAGAGCAGACATTTTGCATTGCGAAAGGTTACATATGAACGTCTTATTGAAATAGTTCATTTGCTTGCCTGTCACTCTTCAAATACGAAACTCTCAATTAAACATATCCTTCTGTTTTGACGTAGCTGTGGATGGAAATAACCTGGAAAACCATACGGATACTCCACGTCAAAGCTCTTATTCATGGACAGGACATTTCACGTGTCTCTACATAAGTCATTAAAAAAAATAAACCCAACCAAAACATAAATGAATAAAGGTAATATGTAAAATTAGTCAATGATAATGTGACTGAAAAAACACAATAGACATTTGGAGGTCCATATAGTTTTAAACAAAACACGAGTGTCTATAAACAGACTAGAACAATTGTAAATAAAAACATAGTCAGTGAAATATACGAGCAGCAGTTTTTTTTTCTTTTTTTTCATTTTTTAAATCTCACCCTATGAGTAGCTGAATTAAAGTTCCATGGTTATGAAAATGACAGCATACTGACTTCAAGCTTATCATTACTGAATTCATGTCTATATTATAATTAGCCGTGTGATTCTGATCTAATCGGTGTTTCGCGTCTGCCAAGCCACTCAGAAGACGAGGAAACATTTATGGAATCTATTTTGATATTTAAAACGATTACTTGGCTGTAGGGAAATGTTCTCTGTAATTTATTAATGAGAAATTAAATTGTTTGTCCTGATGTGATATTGTTGAACAAATATCATTCAGTAAAAGTCCTATAACTCCTATAAAAACCGAAAATAGTCCCGCTCTCAGACATAATGGTTAAAAAGGATACATTTTCTAACCATAGAATTTAAAATGTATGACCTTGTCAAAAATAAAATAAAATCAAGATGAAAAGCACAGTATCTTTATTAAAAAATTCTATTTTCCAATGCCATGTCCTGGTCCCGATTCCGGATATCTAAAAATAGAAAATGGTTAAAATTCATTCTAAAACAAATTCCTTTAAAAGTGAGTATATCACGTTTCTCTTTATTGAACAAGTAATAACTACATAAACAAAAGTGATGATGCGGCAGTTTAAAAGCATAAAACGTTTATTGTTGTACTGTAATGTGTGCATTCCTGTATGTATAAAGTTTAGTACATTAATCTTCGCTTCATAGGTAACATTTATAGGCGACCTTGAAGTAAAAAATTAGGTTTGTATTTAAATACGTATTATGGATGAACACTAACCAGGAAATGTACGAAGATTAAATAAAATATTACTTACATTGCTCTTTTCCTGTTCACTTTTACTATATTTTTAGATGGATTATCAAAACGTATTGGTTTCATTATCTTTCAGATATGCTGTAAACTCATCCTTCATGTGTTTCATTAGCATTTAAAGAAAATTTGTTTATAAACCAACAATGTACGTGACTATTAGTTTCAAACAATATTAACGGTTTGTCGCAAATAAATCTAAGTAAATTTGTGCAATGAGCATCGGCCACATTATAATTAGCACTCGTATAAATCGCCATATAATTTTCTGCTCTTGCATTTGAGATTCTCCTGGATAACAGCCATCATAATCTACAAGGGCATCTGTGCCTACCCATGTCCATGTTCCTTCAATAACTTCATCATTTCTACCTAACCAATAATCTATCTATAATTAAAGTACAATATATAGGAAACTATATAAAATGAAAATTTATCTCAATTAATGTACTGCATTCAAATTTGCTTTTCTAGATTTACTTTCATCAGAAGCATTCAAACCAAAATACATTGTCATCCAATGGCGTGTATTTTACTATAGAGTATGTGTTTTACTCATTGATTTCTGTACTGTGACCTATATCAATGTGCATCCTCGGCATTTTGCTTCCTGGTTGATAGTTGTCTCATTGGCAACTGTACCTTATCTTCCGATTTTTATATAAATACTTTAGTACTCGGGGAGCAGAATGACCGAATGGAACATAAAACAAGAGGTATATTAAATAATAACGAAGTCTCTTTTGACATGAAATGCTGATAAGTATGACTTAAATAGTCAATCTCAACAAGATAGCTGTATAGACACATAAATAGATTGAATCAGACTGGAGCTCTAGTTTTCACCTTAAAATCCTTCGTTTCAAAGTACTGAGTTTTCCGTCACATTTTAATGCTAAATTTCTGGTGATGTTCGTGTTGCTCAGTTGGGTCTTTTGTTGTAAAGTTTTGTATTTCAAATAAACACATGAAAAAAGAAAGCATTTTGGGTAACGTCAAGTTCGAAATCACCCAATGTAACAATTTAAATATGTCAAAAGCATGGTTGGTTTAGAACACAAGTCATCAAATAAAAAAACAAGTTACCGTTTTCATCCCTGTTATGTCTGTTTACCGGACCAATTATATATATGCGAAATATCCGTTAAAGCTCAACATTGTCAACGCTATCAATCAAATTATGGGGGGGGGGGGGGTTATGTTTTTTCTTCAAAAAAAGATATTGAAATTCCCAATTTGATGAAAAAACATATTCTGTTTAGGCAGATAATCATAAAAAAAATTCTGACTCCAGATTTTCCCCATACCTTTTAGTGGTCATTATTGAGAATAAAACATTTATGGAAAACTGCAGTATTTAGATTGCAGTGCATTATTGTCAATATAACTTGGATAGTATTGCTCTTTAATATTTAGGGTCAAATGGTGTTTTTTTGGTCAATTTTAGGGGAGTTACGAAACTCAAAAGGGTATAAGTTTGAACAGAAGAAACACACCACAATCACGGTCCTCCCTTCATAATTTTAGTGAAAGAGGAAATGAATCAATTCATTTATTATTCATATAGACTTTTATATTATTTGAAAATACTCCTCCGTAATTGAAAAGACTTGCTGTGTTCAAAAGCAGTGCAAAATATTTGAGGTAGGCATTCTCTGTAGTAGTCTGAACTGAATCTAATTCCGCTCCCCGGCCTCTACATGAACTCTTTTGTTTTTGTAAAAGGAGAGATTGAAAGCATATAAAAAGAAATAAAATAAAAATACCTTGCACAATATTGTATATCATAACACGCTGATATTTAAAGTCATAAGAAACCTCAAATCAAAAAAAAATAATGCATATGTTTTTTTATTACTCAATGGATAGGTTTCGTTATAAAACTTATGTTCATATAATTTTTTCTGAAGTAAATTCTTTAATTTATTCATATTTAGAAGTTTACTTTATTTTAATTGCTTCCTGGAAGGAAGCAATTCCCCCGACATATTTTCTGTATGCAAAGTGACCTCAGTTTGAACCATCTCGTAAAACTCCGGTGATCACAATACGCATGGATGTCCTTAAAATAAACTATTATCTAAATTTACATGTTAAACACGTGCTCAATTTCCATGTTTTTTGTTGATTTTTTGTCGATTGTAGACAAACAGTTGACAATGTAAACTTCGGCTTCATAACACGAACTTTACTTACCCGCCATATTTTCACAACAACACTGAAAAAAAAATGACGATTATACGAAATTTACACGGAAAAAATGATAAATTCGTGCACAGAAGACTAGGTTTATGATGCTTGTATGCATTGGTTCAAGAATTGGAAGAACATTATTTTTCACCGCTCACTCGTTTCTTATGACTTTAATGGAATATGAGAAGATCTTCAATTAATAATTGAAAACTCCCTTTTGTAAATTTATTCGGGTGTAAAAGCGTTGAGCAAAATAGATTTAGGAAGCGCACCATTCTAAAATGTTCACACGAAGCTTTAAGGACCCGAAAAAAATTGCTCAAAGAAGCATTCAAAACTTTTAATTACAATTTTTGCTACGATCATGAAAACTGGATTTCTATTAAATTTTTCTTTTATTAAAAGAGGGACGAAAGATACCAAAGGGACAGTCAAACTCATAAATCTAAAACAAACTGACAACGCCATGGCTAAAAATGAAAAAGACAAACAGAAAAACAATAGTACACATGACACAACATAGAAAACTAAAGAATAAACAACACGAACCCCACCAAAAACTAGGGGTGATCTCAGGTGCTCCGGAAGGGTAAGCAGATCCTGCTCCACATGCGGCACCCGTCGTGTTGCTTATGTGATTACAAATCCGGTAAATAGTCTAATTCGGTAGGTCAAATTCATGAAAGGGAAGGGGATTGTAGTTACGACGTGAGGAACATATCCGATATCATTTGTGAAATGGTTATTCCATAACGGTCAACCAACTCGTGATGGCGTCCGTAAAATTTACGAAGGGATGATTTCAACTTCACCATTTGGAACTCTTGATTTAATAGCTTCCTTGTGAGCAGTAACCCTCTATCAAGAAAATCATGATAGGAAATGCAAGCACGGGAATATCGTATCAATTGAGAGATATATACCCCGTATGCAGGTGCTGCTGGAATGTTGCTACTTAGAAATGGAAAGTTCACAATTGGGAAGCTGAAATCATCTCTTTTGTCGTAAAGTTTTGTCTTCAACCGACCCTCATTGTCAATTTCTAGATGTAAGTCAAGATATGAAGCTGACTTAACTGTATCTGTAGTATCCTTTATCTCCAATTCGATGGGATAGATGCGTTCCACATAGTCACCAAATTTTGAATTGTTTAGTGAAAGAACGTCATCTATATAGCGGAAAGTAGAGTTAAAGGATATTGCTAACTTCTTATCTTTCTTCCTAAGAAGTTCCTGCATGAAGTCAGCCTCATAATAATAAAGAAACAAGTCAGCAAGTAGAGGGGCACAGTTTGTTCCCATTGGTATGCCGACAGTCTGTTGAAAAACACGTCCTCCGAACGTAACAAATATGTTGTCAATCAAGAAATCAAGCATCTTGATAATATCGGTTTCAGAGAATTTTTTGTTTGAATCAGAGTGATTCTTTACAAAGTAGGATTTATCCCTCCCTAAGACAAGATACTTGTATCTACGTTGGCCATTCTTTTTTATGAAGCAAAGTAATACCAACTCTTTTAATTTGTCTTTAAGTTTGGAATGTGGAATACTTGTGTAAAGAGTAGAGAAGTCAAATGTTTTAATACTGTTACAAGATGAAAGAGAGTTAGATTGTATGTACTCTAAAAGATCTTTGGAATTTTTAAGTATCCACATCTGATTCACGCCACCTCTAGAATAGGCAGTTTCACAATAACTTTGAAGCCCGTCTTTGATTGCTGATAAAATGGATGTTAATAATTTAGAAAGAGGTTTTGTGGAGCACTTGGAAGACCCAGCAATATACCGCTGTTTGTAAGGACACTTATGTAGTTTAGGTATCCAATACAGTGATGGAAGATCCAGTTCTTCATCTTTGGTTGAAATACCAAAGGAACAAAGAACAGACCTATGATTATCCAGGATTTCCTCTTTGGTAAGTGTCGTGAGGGTATATGTTGAGTTTCCAAGTGAATTGTCTATACCTAATTCGTTTATCAAGCAATTAATGTAATGACTTTTACAGACAAAAACGATGTTATTTGGGGCTTTGTCTGCGGGAACAACAACATATTTATCATGGAGGTCGGATAGGTGTTTAGCAACATTTGGGTCTTTAAAAATTGACGTAGCATGGGCATTGATGGACCCATTCAGTTTCTTAATTCTGATTTGTATTAAGGACCTCACTGCCTTTATCCATTCGGATAGAGTGTCTACGTCTTCCTTCTCGCGCTTAGCCCATTGCCTGGCATAATCCTCGACTGAATCCATCAAAATTTTAAAGTTGTATTTCCAATTGATGGATTTAGGCTCACGATATTTCGGACCTTTCGATAACACGTTTCGTAGAGAAGTGTTATTAACAATGTTAAGGTCACCGGTAATAACGTGGCCAGCGGGATTATATGTGAATTGGGAACTAGCACAAGTGCAATCAGGAGGTTTAGACTTGAAGTCGTCAATATCGAGATCCTGCAAAACGCGTTTGTAATTGAAAATTTTAGTTGCAATAGGTTTGGTATAGGTATAAGAAATTATTGGTACAGACTGGTCTTTAAAATAAGGAGGTATTTTCGATTGAACTAATTTATGATGAAGGATATTGCCAAGGTTGACGCCATCGAGACCTTTGTTGGCAAAGGAAAGATTTAGAAAATATCTTTTCTCTTTTTCATCTTTTCCAATGCGAACTGGCTTGAAAAGTCTGTGACTTGCAATATCCGAAATTATAGCTTGAAGTTTGTATTGGTTTGAATGAGGGTTTGTAACAGTGGATTCCAAACATAAATTGAACAGAGAATGAAGTTTTGAAAGGGGTAATGAATAAAGTTTCGTGCGAATGTGATGAATACCTAACGGTTTTTGTATGAATGGCAGCAAGTCATTAATAGAGACATCATGCAGAGAGGGTGATGTATAATGACGATGACCATGACTGCGTCTACGTCGAGGAGTCGAGTTGAAAATATTCATCACATTCACCGAGTTACACGAAGGACTAGATAGAATACCTATACCATCAATTTTGTCATTGCAGCCATACGGTGTTGCAGTTCCCAATTGTCTAATCCAGTAGTCTTCTTTTTGTCTACGGAGAGTCGTTGAAAGATTAGGATTGTTAGAGCTATGGTATATCTTTTCGATAATGCGAACTGTCATAGAAACGATGGAATGATCGGGCTGATTGAAATGCTGGTATAGAATGTCGTTAGCATTGAGGTTAATGTCTGATCTATGACCGCACATCCGTTTGTTTAGCCTTCCTTTCGTTAATCTGTGCACTTTATAGTGGAAGCTCGTGTCATCATAAATGTATATATCATTTTGAAATGAAGGTTTATTCCAGAATAACGTGAGATTGCCGTTAGCCAATAAAACTTACGTATAATGAAACACACATGTACATGAACTGTAATGATTCGGAAATATATAGATATAGTTACAGATGTTTAAGGATTGATACTGAGACGTAGCTATCCATCAGAAAGTAAAATCACAAAATTACTGAACTCCGAGGAAAATTTATTACGGAAAGTCCCTATTCAAAAGGCAAAATCAAATGATATAACACATCAAACGAATGGATAACAACTGTCATATTCCTGACTTGGTACATGCATTTTCAAATGTAGAAAATGGTGGACAGAACCTGGTTTTGTAGCGCTAAACCTCTCACTTGTAGGACATCAGATTCCACTATATTTACAACGATGCGTGAACAAAATTTAAATGACGTGATTAGAAGCAATTATTTATACTTATTAACTGGGTATGCATGGAATAGTAAGTTTAGTCCCCGATGTGCACATAAATATATATAACAATGACAATACACAACTGTAAATAGTTGTTTATGTTTGGTGGAGTTTCTTTCCTGAGAATATAGTATATAAGGATCCGAACATTATCAGTTAGATGTCCAAGGAAGACGTACAAAATGTAAAAAAGGAACCAGAATATTATTGGAAGGACCTTCCAGGTCTTACTGAAAATTCCTCTTAAAGGGATCTGTTTGTAGACCATGTTTTATTTTAGGCCCAGTAACTTTTTCAACTAACTTTTTATCAGTGTTTCTTTTCACAAACGAAATGAATGTATTCACATGGAGGAAATATTATGTTTTCTGACAAATATTGGCATTTTCAAAATCTGATTGATAGTAATCAATTTTGTGATTTTATAAAAAAAATTGTGTGGCCTTTATCTTGTTAAAAACCTTATTGTCAGCGTTTTTGCCATTTTTGTAATCAAAGTTTGAACTTACAGCTGCTGAATACCAAGATAATCCCGTCGTACTAAACCAGTAACAGGTTTTCTCATAATGCTGTCATCCGAGTTAACACTCACTTGACACGTCTACATATTAATTAAAGGTGAAGGTAACTATTTAAAACTCGAAAGTTAAATTTTAATTAGATAAAAAGCTTAGCAAGCCTCGCGCTTTAAATAATAAAATTTATCTGTCTCGAGTAGAGAAATATCGTAATACACGTAATGCAGTGTAGGAATCTATATTTCTTTGTGCTTATGTTTTACAATAGACTGAGTTTCATGAACATCAGGTAAAATATGCAGGGCTGTTGAGTTCACAAAAACCTACCCGCTGTCCATAAAATATAATGTCGTCAATAACTTGTCAATCTGAAGGAGAAAATAACGGCGATATAATCAATTAGAGAGAATGATGAAGAGATAAAAGTTTTAGATACAAAACACAACAGAAAACTCATTTACAAAATAAATAATATCACCTTTACCTGAAAAAGACGAAAAACAAACACAGTAAGGCGAAATACTTGACTGAAGTCGACATACTGAACTGAACGATAAGACTATATTAATAGATAAACCTGTTTGACTTGTACATTATATGTATAAGGCTGTGATGCTTTTTGAACTCAAGCATTCTATTTTTATGCATGTGTATGGAATTACTTACATTCGATACAGGAAAAAAAATCCTGTGGAATAAACACAAAATCCTTTGGGAGGAAAAAAATCCTATGAGAGTTTATAACAAATCATAAGGGAGAAAAATAGAAGAGCTGATATGTCTTTTACTACTTATAGTCCTTGGATCATTTATGTTATAATATAAAATACTATAAGTTATAAATTCAATATTACAGCGGAAAAAAATGTACACGTATATGCATTCAATACATTCAAAGAACAAAAACTTTTGTGTTTTGATAAAAAAAAAAAAAACATTTTAGTCAGACAAAATGACTTTTTAATGTACTATACTCTTTGAAATTTATATTATTTTGTGCTGACATCTCGTTTCCTGCTTTTGAAGTACATTAACAGTTTTATGATGACCCGGATTATGTATAATAATGTTTTATGAGTATTTTGGTTTGCATTATAGGGACAAGGATTAATGTATGCGATGTATATTGTTTTTAAATCTCTGCTTGAACATGTTTTAATTTGACTTGTATCAAACAAAAATACAAGTTTAGTTTACACATTTTTAAGGGCAAAAACGTACATTACTCATATTTATTACTAGTGATATATTTGTTATACATTTCATAATTATTTTTTTAATTTAGAATATATTGATTTGACACCTAGAACTGTCGTAAAGTAATGACAATTTGTAGATTTTTGAAAAATGTTAGCTTTAAAAATAAATCTAACATTGAGTCTGCGTCCTTTTAAAAATAGTTCAACTGATACTGATACATACTATAATATCCTTATAAAATGAAGGCCAAACAGATCTTTATAGTAACCTGTATTAAGAGCTGCCACTTAGGTAGGATAAGAATTGTCGCCTCCCAATATTACATCTTCAGACTTCTGAATGAAGTGTTGAAAAGTTGACAAAGTGATACTCTAAAAAAAAATCTCTCAAATTTGGATCTTGTTATTCATTTCTGACGTGATGCAGAGATGACTATATCACATGAAACCAAATGGACGCTTTCGTTGTGTTTCCCTGTATTGGCGGGCATAAGAAGTATTTTTCACACGATATTATACCTACTTATATTCAGAATGTGGACCTTTTTACATTTTTGTAGATTTGACTTTTTATTTAATTAATTATATCTTGACATTCGGACCTCTTTGTCAAATCTTCTAAATGTCTAAAATTTTTAAAACATATAAGGATAACTCTGCAATGTTTACGAAATATTATTTATTAATTCAGTTTTATAATGTACCTACTTAAAATGCATGTCAAAACTTTACCTGTTTTAAATACAACTTATATTTACACCCAATAAATTTCATATAATTATGGTTGAATATATATCACAGAAGGTTTAAATTTCAATAAATTTCGTTCAATGAATTTATATTTGTATTAAGTGAAGATTTTTTCTTTTCATTTTAAAGATCCGAATTCTAACACAAGAGTATGGGATTTCTCATAAGACACGATATGTACTGTTTTCTTTTCGTAATATCAACATAAATAAGAGATAAATAGAAATCTTCCTATCTTACTTAATTGAATATTAACTGTTAAGCATGAATTTGGGAATTACTATCAATATACGTGTGGGATTCTTTCTTATAGTTTTTTACTGGTTTTTTTTTTTTGTTACATTTTTACTGCAAACTTTCTGCCTAGATTCGAAAGAGCAGTTAAAAAATTCGTGATAGCAGATTATTCAAACAGAAGTCTAAAAGAGGTTCCAAAACATCTGCAAGAAGACATTTATGAACTTATTCTTGATCAAAACGACATACAAATAATCGAAAACGACACGGTTTAGTAGCAATCCTCTATCAAGGAAATCATGATAGGAAATACAAGCCCATGAATATCGTAACAAATTGGGAGATATATACTCCTTAGCAGGCGCTGCTTGAATGTTTCTTACATAGAAACGGAAAGGTCACATTTGGGAAGCTGAAATCTTCTCTTATGTCGTAAAGTTTTGTTTTCAACCGACCCTTATTGTCAATTTCTAGATGTTAGTCCAGATATGAGGCAGACTTAACTGTATCTGTTGTATCCTTTACCTTTAGTTCGTTGGGATAGATTCGTTCGACATAGTTACCAAATTTTGTATTATTTAGTGAGAAAACAGCATCTATTGAGGGAAACGTAAAGTTAGAGGATATTGCTAACTTTTTATCTTCTTTCCTATGAAGTTCCTGACATGATATGTTAAAAATGTACAAAATTGGAACCTTTCCCAAATCTTAAAGTGTTAGATTTATCGGAGACTTACATGCATCCCCTTCAAGCTTTCAAGCTTTTTAAACCGATTTTAAATAGAACAATGGAAATTATCAACTTTTATCATGTGAATGATGAATCAATAATAAATAAAAAAGTACATACAGGTGGGAGGTAAATATAGCAACAGAAATGATGAAATACTTGAAAACAATTCGTGAACATGTTCCTCGAAGTTTCAAATATAATTAAATATTGTTAATTGAATAAAAACATGTCCTTGACACCCAAATAAAAACCAAGAGGCATTTATTAAATTTCTATTTTCCAATACCATGTCCTGGCCCAGATTCAGGATATCTAAAAATTAAAAAAAAATGTATAAATGTATTCGAATACGAATTCCTTTGATAAATGAATATGTCAAACTGCTCTTTCTTACACAGCAGTTATCATTTTCTATGTAAAGGAAGAATACAATAAATCACAATTCTTCAAATTGCAAGCGTTGATATTAGAAAGGTCAGTAGTTTAAAACTTGTTTCCCTCGTTGAAACTATTTGACTGCAAGCGTCATTATATTTCGGGAAATTTGAACTGCAGCTACGGGATTAAAGAATGTTGAGAATACTACGGTAGTTAGGACATCGCGTTTTACCTATTATATGTATGATTAATGGCATTGCAGGTTATAGCCTGAGCATTCATAATACATATGAGGTAAACGTTAAACAATATGGTTGTGTTTCTTCAATTTATATTACGATAGTTAATTTAATTGTCTGTTGTCTCTTTCAGTATAATAAAACAATGTCTAATTGGATATTCGTAGAATAGTGAGACATTCATTGTCACCTCTGGTACAACTATTGGCCTTGGCTACGCCTCAGGGCAAATATATATTGCACCTCGGGGGACAATAAGATTACTTTTCCATTCATACACAGTCAATCAGCACTATTTATAACTACTTATACAGAGTTTAAAAAAAAGTCGATTAAACTATTTAAAAGCCAAGTAGAAAGGGATTCATATAAGTTGCAAAATGTGTTTCCCAATCCACTATAAAAACATGTGTTTAAACTAAATTGATCCGTCACAGTCTGTAACTAAACAATTAAGAATAAGTTGTTTGAAATATATTTTAATTCTGCTTATCCTTCAGCAAACGCGAACGAAAAATAGTAAAAAGAAATTAAATTTGTTCCATCTTTTTTTATTAGATTTTGTTGTTTAATTGGCAATTACACCACATTTTTTTTTATTCATATATTGAAAACTCAGACAAATAACACTTCTTGTCAGCAAATATTTTATTCGTTTATACTTCTACTAGCTGTAAATAATAGCAAACTAATACTTGCCTTTTACGTATGCTTTTCGATATATTTCATAATTATACTAGCGACATTTTATAATATCTTGTCTCGTTATTATATAGTGTACTTACGGTTTTTCACATATGTATCGGAATGATGGAAACTTGCAATCAGCATCGACCCAATGATAATTAATTGGGTGATAAATCGCCAAACAGTTTTCATTTCTGGCTCCTCCGGGTTCTCCTGGGCCCCAGTCATTATAATCTATAGGAGCATCTGTGCCTGCCCATGTCCACGATCCTTCAACAACTTCATCATCTCCGCCAATCCAGTAACCTATACATAATCAAAGTATAACCCTAAAAAAATAATTGATAAAAGCTCTCCGGATAAATAAAATTGTTATACATGAAAAGAATATTAAACTTTCATTACTTTTGTAAACATGTAATAATGAATGAATTTACTGTAGTGCAATAAGAAACAAAAAAATAATTTACTGTTCATATATAATAAATTAAAAAAAAACATTATGAAAAGTTGAACATGATTTTAAAGACATCACAAAGTCGATTTAGCTGTAACATAAAATTTGTTATTTGTTCTCGTTTGAATTGGTTTACTTATGAAATCAACGAAAAAAGGTTATACTCTTTAGAAAAATACAGATTTGTCATGAAATAAAAAATCCTACATTATACAATTTCCAGATGAAAAAATGTTTTCTCCATTATTATTTCAACTTGAACACAAATTACAGGATAGTGTAGCATATTTCTTCCAACTTGAACATTTATTCTGGATTGTTTATAACAAAGTTTTTTAAAAAAAAAAGTCCTTTACACGGAACACACAGTAACATAACTCGTAATTGAGGGGATTCCTAATCGCGATCCGTTCATTTGTTAATACACAATGTATTCCAATCAATCATTTGAAGACCAACTTATCCCTCGTGCTTCGAGTAATTTAGAGTATGGTACAATAAATATCATTATATTCTTCATGTTAGAATGCTAAAGTTTGGTTGGTTAATACTAGGGAGATATTTACTATACCCCATGACTCTATTACCCTTTGCAAAGACGCTTGTCAAGTTCATCAACTTTGTGCTTTATCATGCCCGGATTTGTTGTTGTGTACACGATCGAGGTCTAGTTTATCATTTGAAAATTTAAAAGAAAGCAATAACAGAACATTCAGTATAATTAATTTTTAAAAACACATATCTGAGAGGGTGAATGAGCAGATTTTCACCCCTCGAATTAACATTGTCAACTTTGCATGTGCCTGGGTTAACAATTTTGATTGCATAAAAGTGTCTATAGATTTCCCCAAAAAAACTAATTTGGGTGGCACAGAAGCTGAGTCTCTAATTTTACATTGAAATATAAGAATTTCATTTGTATTAAGGCCAGTGTTTTTGACTCCTTTCTAGGCAACTCCTATGCATGCGTTCCTTCCATCTGAAAATTACACAATTATTATAATAGTATATCGTTCCGGACATTTATTGGTGCGGCCTTACTATTTAATTTGTGATTCGGTCTGTTAATATTAGTTTAAAAGCTCAATAATAAATAACATATGCGATTTTACGATATTTTATTGTGCGACGTTCACACAGTGTCGATTATGGCTCTAGTTGGAGAACAGATACTTGTTGAAAAGTGAACAAGGGTTAACCATGTAATTGACAGATTCGATCTATAAAAACTCTTTGTTATATACTAGTATGTAAAAACGATGAGAGGAATATATTTCAATCCATTATATAAATTCAAACAGACCTAAAATAAAAAATCCACTTGCTCGAGTTCGCTTTCTTTTGATATCTTTATTTATGTTTATGTCGGGTTAGATTACTTTCAGCAGTCCTTGGATGTCACCTCGATAGTGAATTAGATAGCGTCTATAGTGCCTAACAAGATTTTGTGAGGTAGACGAAATTGACTTTAAAACGATCGTATTGACTTTTGATGTGCAGAAATAGGCAGATCGGACATATTTTGACTTTAGTTACTTACTTCTTAAGTTTGGGATTAATTGTAATCAACATATTCCAATGAGACTGAAAAATGCTTTTTTTTATTATGATAAATAATAATTTTACCTGCCGTAGTCGTGCGTAAAATATATTTCGGTATTTCTCTTACGAAAATGACTTGTTTAATGGAACAGAACGTATTATTTGTAAACTTTCTTTTTACTCTTCACAATAGGCTTTTAAAAAATAACCTTTCAACTGTATATTCCGAAAATTTTGTGAAAATCGAATAAGTGGCAATTCTTACCTTTCATACCTTAACTTTCATTGATAAAACATAATATTGACTCGTCCAGTGTCCAGTTTGAAGGTCATTTTAGTTACCGTACACATTCATGCACGTTCTAATTAATCAATAGTCATGTATGAAAAGCATAAACAAGTTTGAAGGTAAACTAATAACAACTTAATCCAATCAAATTGCCTACGATTCAATAACAATGACCAGTCCACATCATAAAAATGTATAGGGGTAAACTGGGTAGGGAGAAAATGTCAGATATATCAAGTTCATTATTTTGCAATAACGAGTAAAAATTTGTTAACCAATAGATTTGTTATAATTTCATAAACATGTCGTTATGTATTGGTATAGTTTTTGGATCTTTCATTAGCGTATATAAGGCTGTAGAAAGTTTGGCCTTCAAAAGTCAACATAATCATTGACTTTATAAAGAAAATTCGCCTTTTTAAAACATTGAATGTTTCACAAATAATACGCGATAACAAAGCAAAATCATTTCTTAAAACACTGCAAAAAAAATAATTCTGATTGATGCAGTGGTATTGTCATAAATTGCACTGGAGTGAACAGTGGTACATCAAACGTCGAATTCCCTCACACAATGTTATCACACACTATAGATTAAAATACACACGAAATGCTGATACATTTTATCGAACCTATGCATTGTAAGTTGTTTATTCTAGACTCTTTTTTTATTTTTAAATACGATTAAGTATGTTATAAATCAAATTGAGAATTTGAGTTTAATTGGTGAACATTAATTTGACAGTTTTTTTTTTTTTTAATTTTTATCAAGCAGATAAATTGGAAATTCCCATTTACATTTTTGACCTTTTAAGAGACGGTATGAATTAGTATATACATCTACAAGGAAACTTTATAGATTAGAAACCCTTAAATTTTAAATACTCCTTCATTTTTAAAGACTTACTGTGTCCAAACGCAGCTGCAAAATATCTGAGGTAGGCATTCTCCGCAGCAGTTAGAACTGAAGCTAACTCAGCTCCATGGCTTCTACAGGAACTCTTTTTTTTAAAGAAGATTGTACCCATATCAATAGAAATTTAAAACAAAAAATACCTTGCCAATAGTGAATAAAAAAAACACAATGATATCTTATTGAATAGGAGTAAATGATCATAATTCATAAATAAGGTACTAATCCAACTCATATTTCAATTGAGTTACATGATGGTAGGTGAATCTCAGAGTCAGAGTTTCCTCAATCATTTGTGCGCTGGAATTTATTCAATATGAAAAAAAAGCAATTTAAATAGTTACTAGGAGGCGTAATGATTAATTCGGAGATGTATAGATAATTTTAATAAAACTACACACATTCAGAAATCTGTATTGAAAAATAATTTATAATTTATAATGAGACGTAACTAACCACATTAGTTCGGAATACCTGCTGATAAGCAATAATACTAGAAGCTATATAGGTCCCTGTATGGCCTCAACAATCATACCGCATATTGAACTATAGATAGTATCATCAAAATATGTCAATGCAAATACTTATTAACTGCCTATAATTTGTTCAGTTGTTTACTCTGATTCTTTCTTGGAAATATTTCATTTTAGACATCTTGTCTTAGAACATGTAGAATAATGTCAAAAGGAGACTTAAAAAATAAGAAACAAGAATGTGTACAGAGTACACAGATACCCTACTCACACTATTTTTTTTTAATTCAGTGGACCGTAAAATGGGGGTTAAAGTCTTATTTTCTATTAATATTAGAAAGATCATATCATAACGAACATGTGTATCAACGTTCAAGTTGATTGGACTTTAACTTCATCCAAAACTACCTTGACAAAAACTTTTACATGAAATAGGACAGACAAATAGACGGACGGACGAACGGACGGACGCACAGAACAAAAGGCGGGGCATAAAAAGATATCAGAGAACGGAAATAGTATTAAAGGGACTTTTAGATCTTACAGAAAATTAATAAATAATTTCTGCAAGCTATACTTTATTGTTGTTTAAACATTGGTAGACATTATATTCGTGATTATTTTTGCCCGAGCGATATTGAGGGCTAAGGTAACACGAATATAATGCCTACCCATGTAAAAACTACAATAAAGTATAGCTTGCATCAATTATTTAGATTCTGATTCAGGCAATTAAGGTAATGTATATGTCTGATGTGTATAAGTGTAGCGTGCTTGTGTATCCTCTTCCCTGAACCTCCCTTTTTTTGTAAACAAGCAAACGACTGGCATTGTAATTTTAAGAAGAAGGTGTTTTAACAGCCAGAATGAACTGTTGTCGTATTTAGGTCAAATATGTCTATTTCGAACTGCAACACATTACAGTCATGATAAATGAAGTAGTAACAATATGTGCATCATTTAAGAGTTTGGAAGTGTTTTACGTTAATGAAATCATGATAAATGAAGTAGTAACAATATGTGCATCATTTAAGAGTTTGGAAGTGTTTTACGTTAATGAAATATATTAAATACATGACATTTTGATAAAATTCATTACTTTAAAGTAGTCAATATACGTATGTGCAAACAATTTTTTTTGAATTTAGAGCATGGTTTTTTTCACAAAGCTAAAGAAGCACGTCATATTAGAATTCCTCTCGAAAGGATCTATTTGTGTATAATGTTTTATTTTAGTGCCAATCACTGGAGGATGACAACATTTTTAATTTACTTTTTATCAGTTTTCACCCTAACATATGTTTGCACCTAGAAAAAACATTATGTTTTCTGACAAATATTTGACATTTTCAAAATCTGATTGGTGGTCATCAATTTTGTGATATTCAAAATATAAATTCAGTGGCCTTTATTTTTCCTTTATCTCGTCAGATTTAATACATTATTGTCAGCGTTTTTGCATTTTTGTCTCATTTCGTAATCAAATTTTGAACTTACCGCTGCTGAATGCCATGGTAATGTCGTAGTACTAAACCAGTAACAGGTTTTCTCATAATGCTGCCATCCGAGTTGACACTCACTCGAAACATCTAAATACATATATGAAAGGTGAAGTAAATTATAAAAGACGTTTGCCGAAGACTTTGTGTATCACATTTTATGCTAGAAATATATTAGATTTATGAATTAGATTTAAAAATCTTAAAATACAATAAAAATGATATTCAGCTTCTGTCGTGTGACAATGAAGAATTAATGCCGCTTTAATATTGTTACAATTTTTTTACTATTTGTGTTATTGATTCTTTATTGGTGTCTATTTGTTATCATTACATGCAATGTTCTATAAATTTGTCAATGATTGTTTTGGTGACGTATTTGTTTACGTATTCTTAAGACAAATTTCAACCGGCACTTGCAGAGAAGCACTCAAGGGATGTTTTAGTGTGCGAACTGGTGACAAAATATTACCTCCCCTGTAAACAGTGCGCTCTTCTGACTAGAGGTAATTGGTAAAAAAAAACCGGATGATGCTGTAATTGTTTAGCTTGTTTAAAATGAGCTAGCATAAACGAACTAAGACGTGTCAACATAATGTGAATATGATAACGAATCAGGTAAATTATTTCTTGTTAAGTTTATCAACTCATCGTATAATGATATGATAGGTAAATGCGTGAATTTTCGATTTTCAGTGTCGTCAGGGATCAAACTTGTAATCATGCCATCCTTTCATATTTTTTTTTAAATACTATCCAATGGTCGGAACATCTTGATTTTCTCCCAATTTGTAAAGTTGATTATGTGGCATGATACATATTTTTATCGGGGAAAAAATTTATATGCAGCAAAGATTGGCAGTTTTTAATTTGTGTTGCTATATGAAATAATGGGAGGTAAATTAATGTATAAGAAGGCGCGCTTTTTCAAATAGTAAACAATTTAATTCAGATGCATAGTATTTTGTCAAATGATAAAGAATACCGTAGAAACTTACTAGAAATTCATCTAATTTATAAAATATATACAACATGACATACTGAAATCTGAAAAGGGGTTAAACCACTATACCTTGAACAAATTCAGTTAAAAAAAGGGGGGGGGGGGTGAAAATGCAACGAAATTTAGATTATATGTATCGGGGTCTACAACCAAAGGAAGATGGGACATGCAACTAACTACTTTTTCAATTTGATTGTAAAGTAAAATGGCTGGGTTTTTTTGGGGTTTTTTTTTTAGCATCTCTGTTCAAACGTACGTTGGTCTAATATTTTCAGGTTCTCTTTGGATTGCCAAATAATATTATTATCACCTAATTGAATGTTCAAATCATTTTTCAGTGATGTTCTGTATGGAAGGAAGACTGTCATACAATCCAACAGTAACGGATGGCCCGTTAAACTAATTGCTTAACATCAATAACGATGTAAGATTCAAGTGTCTAATCCAGCACAAGTTTAGCCAGATTTTCCACACTAGACAGTATCTGACATTGACAGGATATCAAACGGATGTTTTATGGAATGATTCTCGCGTACATATGACAATCATATGCATAGGAATGTGGAGCTAGACTCTTAATTTCCAATATAAACTCCGAAAAGACAACAGCATAGAAATGTACATCAATGAGAAACATTCTTTGTGAATAAATTCCTTCCAAAACTTAAATGTGTCATTAGTGTTGCATTATTTATCAGTAGAGATAATAAGATTCCAGTCAGATTGCCCAACTGAAGGTTTTTGTTGGAAATGTTTGTAAATCTTGGTTGTTTTGCAAGACAAGCTTGGCTGTGCAGGTTGCTCGGCCGCCCCTTTCCGTATGAGACAATATTTTGTTTATTACTAGTATATACTAAATCACTGACGCAAGACTGGAGCGGGCCCCCTTTTAGGCAGTTAGTGCGAATCACCTTGGGTTTCAACCATTACATGTCAAACCAGGGGAGGGGGAAGATTTTTTCATAATAATAATACATTGAGATTTAACATATACTTTCCTATATGTAGTGTTTGTTTTAAAGTATTGCCAACAAAATTCCTCAAATTTGGGATCATAATATTGTTTGAGAAAAACACCTTACCCCCTGTACTTCATAAAAGTGCAAAGTCTTCTTCAACACACGTGCATGGTTAAATTGGATCACGTTTTTTCTATTCCGATATTATAAAAATTCGAAGGTTCATATCATTTACAATATCATTCGACATTTTTCTGGGATTTTTTTTTTTACTACCAACGTTTAACCTCGAGGTTACATTGTAGTAAAAAAAATCCAATAAAAACGTTGAATGTAAATGATATGAACCTTTAAAGTGTTATATTATAGGACTCATGTTTTTCAAATATAATGTGTTGATCAATTATGTTATGATGAGTTTAATAAACTTCACATTAGGTTATTTGTCACGTATATTGATTACATTATATCGAGTTGTCCTAACGATACACTTGTCGGTGTGCTCGATCATACGAATTTGCCGACATTCATATAGACGAAATGACCCAACTTGGAAAAATTCTTGTGACGAAACTACATTTCGGAACATGTTAAAAATTCGATACTCAGAAAGCTGCATTATTAAGGTTTGATATATATGTTTTTCAAAAAAAAAGAAAAATATGCAGTCAAATCTGGCAGTTTTTTACACACCCCTATGTTGAACAATAGATTGTAAATTGTCTCTCCTTTTTTCTACCTTTTCTATCTCTTTCATGAGAAGAGTGATTTTTCTATTGTTCTAGTGTGACTGGAAATCCAACTGCGTGTTGTTGCTGATGAAGAAAGAAACAAAATGTTTAGTTTTGATTTTTTTCGCTAGCTATAATGGAGACAGGAATTAAACTCCTTGCAGTACATTACATGTATATGTATATGGATTTTACGTGCAAACCCATACCAAACAATACAAAAAAAGTCAAATTGGCTAGACTAGACCAGACCAGTATGCAGGACATCCGCTCTTCTAAATATGACTCGAACTTCTTTTGAACAGAGTTTTACTGTGCGTATTGCTGTGTGGTGATTGTTTTTTCTATATTGGTTAGAAGTACAGGGATAGGGTTGAGATGTCAAAAAACATTTAACTCCGCCGCATTTTTTGTATCTGTACCAAGTCAAGAGCCTTTGGCTGTGTTATTTTTGTGTGATTTTAGTTCTTTTATATATTTCGGAGTTCAGAATGACGTCCATTATCACTAAACTAATGCATATTTTTTAGGGTCCAGTTGAAGCACGCCTCCGGGTACCTATTTTCTCGCAGTATTGAAGACTCGTTGGTGGCCCCCTGCTGTTTTCTGCTCTTTGGTCGGGCTTTTGACTCTTTGACACATTCTCCATTTCCATTCTCAAATTAATTTGTTAAGTATATTGTTACATTGAAAATATGAATGTAGATTTCTATATATATTGTATTAACTACTGGTTAGTATAACACATTTCTACGTCATAGAGACATAACGCTGCATTGGATTTGTCAAGTGAGCATAATGTCTTTCTTGCATTTGAATTTTAGTGCTTGGTTCACACAATGTACATAGTTTCATGAACATAAGATAAAGCATACAAGAGTGTTGTATTCACAAAAGTCATCCTGATTAGTATAAATTTTTAAAATGTAAAGAGGCAAAGTATTCAAAAAATATTTTGGACAAATAGGCAGACTGATTTGTATAAACTTGATATCTTTTCATTTGGGGTTTCAGATAAAAAAAAAACTCCCGATTTTTTTTAAATATCCTCAATAATTGTCAATCTGGAAAAGAAAACAAAAACACTGATATGAACAATTAAAGGAATCACAGTTTTCGAAACAAAACATGAGAGCTAAATCATTAGCGTTTCAAACATATCATTCTTACCTGAAAGGAGGAAGAAAATCCCAAACAGTACAGCGAGAGTCATGACAGAAGTCGACAAGCTTAGTTAAGCGATAAGAATACATGTATAGATAACTGGTTTGACTTGTACATAATATATATAAGGCTTTGTTTGATTAGTGAAATCAAGTATTCTGTTTTACATGTTTGTCTGGAATTACTTATTTTATACTTATTTTATACTTTCAACTGACTAATTGTTCTCGCGGAAGTGTGCTCGTCTGGAGTGCTAGAGGTCGAGTGTAAGACTGAGTCAAAATATGAAATGGAAGCAAATGAACAATTACTACTGGTTTGCTTCGGATTTAGACTAATGTGTCTTGGTTTTGAGATAACCTCGCGACTGTTATCTAGTGAAAAAGTACGTTCAATATTTGGCTTTTTCGACTGCAGAAGTGTTTTTGTAAAGTATTACAGATGTTATGAAGATATATGTAGTAGCGTAAACAGACAACAATCAACTAATCTTTAAATTTTATTATAACAATATGGTATTTGAATTATCAACTGATAATTTAAAGCCACCTCGTTGTGAAAAAGCCATACATCATCAATTAAAGTTGGAAGGGAGATAAACTTTTATCACCAGATTTTAATTCGTATTAGGGTCGCAGGTGTACTGTCACGTTATTTGCAAATATTTATTGGGTATATTTACTTCAGAAGAATCATACAATTCAAAAATGCAATAAAAATGGAACATAAACCATTAAAAGGTTTGGTTAATGGAAATGCAAGTATATCTTTTTTTTGTCTGTGTGGGTTGGTTACTTTATTGGCATTATCTGTACAGTTTTCTGTTTCTTGGTAAACTTAATAAACGAAAATGAAAAAAATATGGTGCATTGAATCATTGCACAAAATCCATAAACGTGAACATCCAATTTTATTCATTTGTACAAAAAAGGCAAGTGAAAGACATGAATCAAATCCTTTTCGGAAAATGTAATTCAATTAGCCTGCTATTGGTTGGTTTTGTTTTCATGAGCGTCACTGATGAGTCTTGAGTAGACGAAACGCGCGTCTGGTGTATTAAATTATAATCCTGGTACCTTTGATAACTATTGTTCATGCGTCGTTAAATATAATGAATCTGATGCGACTGCCATACAAATGAGAGGTTTAGCGCTGTAAAACCAGGTTAAATCCACCATTTTCTACATTGAGAATGTCTGTACCAAGTCAAGAATATAACAGTTGTTTTCCATTCGTTTGATGTGTTTAATCATTTGATTTTGCCATTTGATTAGGGACTTTCCGTTTTGAATTTTCTTCGGAGTTCAGTATTTTTGTTATTTTACCTTTTACATGGTTTAATGACGTCTTGAAAAAAAGGAAATATTTTTTGTAATGTTAATTTCTCTCTTATCATGAATTAAAAGATAACTCTAGTTGGTATGTGCGTACCTTCCAAGGTCATTATGGCCGTCACACAGTTTTCACTTAACCTCGATCTCATTTTATTTGTCTTGTATGGGATGCAATAGGTCTGCAATATTTGGTACTGTGTATTCATTAATATTCGTTGGATACCAATTTTCGTGGATTTCGTGGGTACAGGGAAACAACGAATTTAAATGTTCAACGAAATGCATATTTTCTAAAGGAATGCATGTGAATTTAAATATCCACGAATATGCAAGTTTCCCTCTGTCCACGAAAATTGGTACCCACGAAAATAAATGAATCCACAGTATATGGCATAATTGTAAAGTGTACATGTCCAACTGGCAGTTGTCATCTGACCTTGACCTGATTTCCATGGTTCAGTTGTTAATTTAACTTTGAGTGTGTTAATCTGTTTTCCTAATACTGTATGCAATATGAAACCTCTCTTAAATTGGGACATTGTTGCAAAAACACAACAAAATAACAAAAATCAGTTGAAAGGAGCTTTTTTTGTGTGTTCTATTGGTAGTAACTAACATTTACTCGTGTTTTAATCTTGTATTATTAAAGTGAAGTATTGAAAAAAGGCTAGGATACAGACTACTCTTTAAATTTCTCTCCTAATTATTCGCGGTGATTAGAGTGCATTCTGAGCTTCAGGTTTATACTCTTATACTAAACAAGATAATGATGTAAGTGTCCAAGCGAGAATCTCTCTATGTTGGTCGGGTTTCTGTCTCTTTGAAACATTTCACATTTTAATTCTCAATTCTATTATCTAAGAGATTGTCTTCCGTACCGAGTAGAAACAGTAGAGTGTCCTGCGTCAGGTCTATGCTCTTAAAATATACATGATATTGGAGTGAGCGTTCGAGAGAGAACTTCTCATCGCCCTCCAATATGTCATCTAAGGAAGTGTTGCAAAGTTGACAAAATGATATTCTCATATTCTGACATATTAGAGATCAATTTGTATATGTCATACACTGATTAATGGACGCCATCTTTGTATTTACATATATCGGCGGACACACGATTAACAAATACTCAAATTGAAAATGTGGAAATATTTACATTTTGGCAGATTTAATATGCTTTTTATTGAATAATTAGTGCTTAAAATTTAGACCTTTTTGACAATTCTTCTGGTATTTTTTAAATTACAACCCTCAAGGACATTTCTAACACGGCAATTTTTAAGAAATGTTATTTTCTTTCTCAGTTATTAAATGTACCTACTTTAAATGCATGTCAAAACATTACCTATTTTAAATCCGTCTTATACACACAACATGCACAATAAAGTTTCATATAATTATGTTTGAATATATAACACTCCACTGAGGTTTAAAAATTCAATAAATTTCGCTCAATGAATTAATATGCGTGTTAAGTGAAGAATGTTTTCCTTAAACATATCTACATTCTTACACAATACTGGTTTTCTCATACTAAGAAAGATATGTACTGATTTCTTTTCTTAACATCATCATGAACATGATGAATAAGAGATTAATGGAATTATTCCTATCTGCAAAGAATCTTACTAAATTGAATAATACTTTTTAAACATGAATTTGGGAATTACTATCGATACAAGAGTGGGATTCTTTCTTACAGTTTTGTGCATTTTTACTGCAAACGTTTCGTCGACATCCGAAGGAGCAGTAAACAAATTCGTGATAGAAGATTATTCAAACAGAAGTCTAAAAGAGGTTCCAAAACATCTACATGTAGACATTAATGAACTTATTCTTGACCAAAACGACATACAAATAATCGAAAACGGCACTTTCAAGAATTTGAGTGTATTGATTAAACTCACAATTAATGACAATAAACTGAATATTCTACAGATGAATGCATTTGAAGGATTGTTCTCATTACAAGTATTAGAAATGGCGGGAAATAATATAACGTTGTCAATGTTCACTTCCAAACTATTCAGTTTTATACCGAATTTAATAGTGCTAGACGTCAGTAGAAATATGAATTTATTGGATCAAGAAGACTGGACAATTTATCCAGATCTAGCATTCGCAGAACTGAGGAAGTTAGAAAATTTTTCGATTGATCTTGCACCATTCCCAATGTTTGGAAAAGGATTTATGAAAATGGGAAAACTCCTCAAATTGGAATTTAACCATTGCCAGGTACGCGTTATGAATAACATCATGTTGAAAAATTTCAATCCTAGTGTTGAATATTTGTACTTAAGTAAATGTCGACAGTTTGTAAAAGTAGACACTGGTTTACTGGAACCGTTCCCAAATCTTAAAGTGTTAGATTTATCGGAGACTTACATGCATCCCATCCAAGCTTTCCAGCTTCTTAAACCGCTATCACGCCGCACAATGAAAATGATCAACTTTCATCACGTGAACGATGAATCGATTATAAATAACAGCACATACAGGTATGAAGTAAATATAACAGCAGAAATGATGAAATACTTGAAAACAATTTGTGTACATGTTCTCGATGTTTCAAATAATAATATTATAGACTTTGAAAATGGATCACTTTTAACAATGGACAGACCTGACTGTCTGCGTTATATTTCACTGTCTAGAAATAGATTCTCGTTGTTTAACGGACACCAACTTGACAATATAAAACATTTTTTTGCGAGAACTACAAATCTTTTGAGGTTTGACTATTCATTTATACCTTTAGGTTTTATTAATTACTCGCACCATCTCAATTACAATATCAGTGGTTTTCCACCAGAAAGAGTCATCACATTACCCTCATCCATACAAGTCGTACAAATGAGTCATATTTTTCATGCCGGTGAGCCAGTATTATGGGTAATACCGGAAAACACAAGTATAAGTCGTTTTGATGTATCTTTTTCTCAAACTGTTGACCAGGCAAAATTATTGAACGGTTCGGAAATAGATTATTTGGATGTAACAGGAATTGATTCCCGAGTAGTGTTCAACACATTGCATTTGCATCCATTGTCAAAACTCTCAACACTGATAATGGAGCACACAAATCTCTACATCACCAACAAAATGGAGAAGAATGTTTTCAATTATGTTTTAGGAACCGAAAAACTAGACATTTCAAATAATTTTTTGTGGGAACTGCGTCAAAATATTTTTGAAAATATAACAACATTAACGTATTTGAATTTGTCAAATAACCTTTTCCGCACAATTCCTCTTGCAATAACAAAATTGCCAAATCTCAAGGAACTGGACATGACAAACAACCTTCTTACCAATATAAATAGCACCTTTCAAAATTTTTTCAGAGGTATGGGACAAGGATTCAAGCTATATTTGGATAATAATGCGTTCGTTTGTGACTGTACAAACTCTGACTTCATACTTTGGCTTAATAATAAACACGTTACGCTTGATGCAAATGGAACATACAAATGTATCCTTCAAAATTCTAAAGAAAATGATACACATTATGCTTTCTTACATTTCAATCATTTGTATGCAGGATGTAACAGCAAACTGTGGCTTAAAGCAGTACTCGGATTGTTTTTGACATTTATTGCGATTTTCTTTCCTTTTACACTTGTGTATAGTTTCAGATGGAGAATTTCATTTTATTTATACAAACGCTTCAGAAATAGCTTAGAAAAGGACATTTGTGTAAATTTTAAGTATGATGTTTTTGTGTTTTATCCGGAAAATGACCTTCCATGGATAAAATATGTACTAATGCCAAAATTAGAAAGAAAATGGGGGCTGCAAATGTGTATACAACACAGAGATTTTACTGTTGGAAAACCTATAGCTGATGTAATAGCCGATAGTATCGAACAGAGCAGGCATATTATATTTCTTGTAACTTCTTCGTTTCAACATGATTCGTGGGGAGAATACGCAATCGAAAGGGCTAAATATCATCACTTTTCACAAAATTTACAGAAAATAATAGTTATAACAAAAGATTTACAGACGGAAGAAATTCCACACGAATTAGCAATGTTGTGGAAAGACATAGCTCTTATTGAATGGCCTATGAACGAAAATGGTCTTGAAAATACCTGGAATAAACTGAAGCTGTGGCTATTCTTAAACCAGCCTAAATGAAATATCAGTGACTAATTTCAACGCTCATTACAGTCATGAAAACCAAATATAAAGTGTCAACTATCTGAAGGAACCCAATACGTTGGTCATTTACCTTCATATGTAATCTGCATGAATTTTATTGTTTACTGATATTTTTATTTTAAATTGGTATTTTCAACCTACTAGCATGCAAGCTATAATACAAATATTAGTGGCGATTTATGAATTGTATATCTATGGTTACCGATTTTATAGAATAGACTGATTCAAATGTCCATTTATTGCATGTTGTGTGTCCAGTGACACGTGCTACTTCATGCATTTCAATTGTCATTACAATGGATACTTTCTCCTCTTTTGGCACGACAATGTGTTTACTTTACTCTTTTATTCATATTGCATTTACAATGTAGGTACTTTACTCCATCATTCATATTGTCATGATAATGTTTTTACCTTACAAATTTACTCATATTGTTATGACAATGTGTTTGCTTAACTCAATTATTCACTGTGTAATTTCAATATGTTCACTTTACTAATTTGTTTTATATTGTGATGACAATGTGTTAATTTTGCTCAATTGTTTATATTGTCATGACAATGTGTTTACTCTGTTCAATTGTACATATCATCATGCCGATGTATTTAACAGAAAATCTGCGATCGTCTTGGAATAGAACAAGGCAAAGTTGTTACCAAACTATTTAGCAACGGTGAATGCAGGTGATCATGAGCGATTTTATCATTATTTTGTATCCATGCCCATGGGGCACCAACAGGCTATTTGACCTGAATAGTGACATTGTTTAATTAACTCAATTATCCATATCGTCTTATCAACATATTAATTGTGCTTAATTGTTTATATTGCCATTACATACATGTTTACGTACGCAATCATTTATATTATTATGTTGATGTTTTTACTTTTCTCAATTATTCATATTGTTCTGCTATAAGGATGTTCTTACCTCAGGAATAGATTACATTAGCCGTATTTGAAATATTTTTTTGTTTTTTTGGGTCCTCTATGCTATTCAACTTTGTACTTTTTGGCTTTATAACTATTTTGATCTGAGCGTCACTGGCGAGTCTTATCTAGACGAAATGCGCGTCTGGCATATTAAATCATAACCCTGGTACCTTTGATTAACTATTTACCTAACACATAATTTCATTTTGCAATGTTTTACTGCAATAAAATGTAGGAGTTAATACCTACAACTGTCAAATTTAAGAAATATTTTTGTTCTATTCTTTTTCGTATGCAACGATATGTGACGTACTGTGATTTGGTGGTATAACACATTAATTTCACTAAAATATTTCATGTACAACGAGAGTTCATTCATGCATAGCATTTTATTATGTATGGAAAGCCATATACTATATAAACAAAAAATAGAAGGGAATATGTTGGTTTGTCATTAGGAGGAAAAGGGCTGAGTATGCTTTTAGTAACGAATAGCTAATGTGAAATGTTGGTTATTTAAACCGAGCACTCATTTCTGTAGTTTACCTTAATATTGTATATCCAAATTAAAACACATTCTTTCACATCATTTTTTTAATTTTTCCAACTAAGGATAGTCTGCCCCGAGGAGAGATTGTATAATACTTTTGGTCAAGAATGTTCTTCACCTTCACCATAGAAACTTGCGCGAATAACAAAATAAACCAAATGACTTCAATTGTTTTAGTTCACAGTGCACTTCTTATCAATAGATTAATTGTCCTTAATTCGATACATTAAAGAAACAATCAACATATATTGTTATCCTTATCGTTAAATTAAATTGTATTTGAAGAACATGACCACAAATCACATTAAATCATACCATAATGACATGCAGACAAACGATTTAGATTAAACTTTCGTATATTAAAAGCAGGGTTCTCCCCATTTCCATTTTATACTTATGTTTGATGTGTTGTAAGGTATGTCATCTTTAAACATTTTGCATGTTTCTAAAAATCATAAAATATTATTTATAGTTGAGTTTTCTCTATTATTGTCATATAACGTATTAAGGTTTCAGATCCCGCAGGCTAGTTGGCCATAGATTGATTTGGCTATTTAAATGTCCATTTTGTTTATATCGGCTCGTTTTTCGGTCCATATACATCCTTGGCTTTAAATATAAGGCTTTGAGCGTTCTTGGTGACGGTACATCCAGGAAAGCACTTCGGACTCATGTTGTTTTCATTTATCATCAATATTTTTGGTTTTCAACAAATAATAAAAAAAAAACCAAGACGTTTTCATTTAAAAGTGACAAAAATTTGTTGTTGTTAATACTTTAGTCTCGGTGCAATGTTATCTTATTGTTTTGCCAGATATACTGTTATTTCGTATACAGATACTAGTAGGTAACAATTATGAAGTTTTTTAAACGGCAATTTAAGTAATTTGATAGAAAGAGTTGTAAATTTACTTGAGAAAAGATGAACAATAAGTCACATAAAATGATGGTAATGGAGTTCAATTTGTTTAACTGTTTTTTAATAAGATTCCATATATTGTGATTTGAAGCACTGCAATAATATCTAAAGCAGATGTGACACGTATGTCGTCTATCTTTATGAATAAATTGAGTACTCGAACTGTGAAATAAAAAAAAGACTTTTGTAAACATAAAAGCTTATCATGGATTTCGAAAAATTTGATGTGTTAATGCCTGGCACAATTCCATCTTTTACGTATTATTCCAAGAAGCATTATCATTCAGTTAACTAAATAAGTTGTCATTGTCAATTTCATTGTTCTCTTAAAATAATCATTGACTGTCTTTTTGACAATTTCATTGTTCTCTTAAAATGAAATATAGTAGAAATCTCTTTTCTCTCTATAAATAAACATACACAACCAACAACCACCTTTTACATTACGAGCGGATAATTGACATTTAATCGTCAAGTTCCTAATACGAGTTTGCTGGGTTTGTACACGTACAAACAGCTATGATAGTGATGGGAAGATATGAATTACAATTTCAATAGTAAAATAAAGTATGTTTACAAATACCTTTGAATAATCAGCTTTTAAATAGATAAGTTAAAAGAATAATCGAGTTGTAAATATGTTCTACACCTGAATAGTCAATAGGAATATATATACTATGATATAAAGTGTGTACGGCAAAATGTGTTCGTTGAAAATCTCTTTCGTTTTTCTTGGGTTTTTTCGTTGTTTTTTGGGGTTTTTTTTCTCAAAATAAAAACAAATGACATACATCAATATAGAATTTACTAGAGCAGACAATACAGCTCCCAATTGTAAACATGGTATTCGTTTTCATTACCAACAATTTTAAAGTTATTTAATTTAATTTCTTGAAATGACTACTAATGTGATCTTTACATCCATTTTATTAACCATTACTTGTAGCATTGTTAAGGATAAATTGGCCAAAAAATACGTGGTTATATTTTATGAACACGACAAAGTATTGTTATTCCCTAATTTTAAAAACATGAGGACAACACTAAAAAAAACGTATTTATTAATTTAGTTATTGCAAAATATGCTCTAGATTCATTATCTTAGGGATCATAGAGTTGACTCAATGAAGTCAAATTACAGAGGAAATTAAATGTGCCTGAATAAAAAATAAATCGGGTGACTTGTGTGTGGTTTTTTTTTTTAAAATTCAGAGTGCACTTCTTATCTATTAATTAAAGTAATAATTGTTCTCAGTCGTTATCACCATATTTGATTGTTTCTGAGGAACGCGACCATATTCGCATTAAAAGAGGGACGAAAGATACCAAATGGACAGTCAAACTCATAAATCTAAAACAAACTGACAACGCCATGGCTAAAAATGAAAAGACAAACAGACAATCAATAATGCACATGACACAACATAGAAAACTAAAAAATAAACAACACGAACCCCACCAAAAACTAGGGGTGATTATGATTACATTATACTAATATTGTATGCATACAAACGTGTTGCTCCGACTTCCTTATATGAAGTTTGGATTACAATCTTTAACACTCCACAAGGTGAGTCATCTTTCAACGTTAATGTTACATCCTTCTATTACCGTTCATGATAAAACGATACCAGAAAAGCTCTTTGAACATGAATAGTGTTGTTTTTTACATTGTACAGTTCTTCTGTGGATTCATTAATTCTTTTACGGGTACGAATTTTCGTGGATTATGAAAACGAGTCTTTTCGGGGATATATAATTTCTTGGTTTAGCCAAAGGTTGCATTCAGCCTGATAGAAAATTGTAATTCCATTAATATTTATGTTTATGGTTCACCTGTACCCACGAAAACAACGAAAAGTGGTATCGAACGAATAGTGTTGAATTCACAGTAGGTAGATTCCACTGCTTCAGGCATATCAATCCCGATTGAGTGGATTTGGCTATATTTACGTTCTGTTAGGTCTGTCTTTTGAACTGTTCATATACATCCCTTGCTTTGAAATATTCGGCTTTGAACGTTCCTGATAAAGGTATATCAGAAAAGCGCTTCAAACGCATGAGGTCGTTAGTCAGAACTTGGAATTATGTATAACAAACCTTGCTAAAACTGTCCATTTCTACATTGAGAAATTATAAAGAAACTAAGATTTCAACTCTATCAGGCACAGTTTAACTTAGAAAAATTTGGGTATTTTACGGTGTGTTTTGTTTTTGGAGATTTCGATTCTTATACATCTTTGGCATTCAAATACTGTAAACCAACTTATTTTCGCGAGCGATTTATTTTCGCGACTTTCGCGAGTAGAAAAATAACGCGAATATAAATCGTCGCGAATATGTAAACCTTAGATATTTCCTTATTAAACTGCATCAAGTAAATTAGAAAATCGCGAAATTAAATAGCCGCGAAGTGGTCAAGAAAGGATAAAACGCGAAATAAAGTATTCGCGAAAATAAGTTGGTTTACAGTATTCGGTCACATGATTGTATACTGTTTGAATGTGTTGACTACTCGCACATCTTCGTACGAAATCTAATTATCAGATCTGTAAAGACTTCCATTCGTTTCGTAATTATTAAACATACATAATTTGGTCTATCATTCTTTATACTAGTATTGAGATCTGCAAAATAAATCAGCATTTACAGCATGAAAAAGAAGAAGCATAAAATGGTGAACAATTAAATTGTGTGAATTTATTGATTATTTAAAAAAGCTGTACACAATTCACACAATCTAATTGATCACCAGATTTTGTTTCTATTTTGCATGTTCTTGAAATGTTTTACCATTTTGTTTCTTTGCAGTGAGGTGATTGTAAAACATTTTTCTGCGTTCTCCTTCTGTCGAATACATAAAAAGTTTATCATTTTTAAATAAATGTGTACGATACGAACTGAATCTGATCAGAAAAGACTATGTCTTTTTATTTATTTTTGTGGGAAGGTTTATAGAATTTTGCCTTTCAGTCTATCCACGAACGATTTTTGTATTGGTAATTTCGATGTCTATTCCGAATTTCAGTGTCTTTTATATTTAAGAATATTGTATTCATATTGTAATTATTTCTTTGTCATACATTGTACATCATAAAATTCGTCAACCGTCAAAAATGTTAAACTATTAACCCTAATACTAAACGGAATGTATACGCATCAGGTAAGCTTACAACATTTTAACAAATTTACTCACGAGAGAATACTTAGATACATTCATTTTAGTTAATATTGTATAAAAAGTAAAATCACAAAAATACTGAACTCCGAGGAAAATTCATAACGGAAATTCCCCAACTAAATTGCAAAATCAAAAGCTTAAACACATCATACGAATAGATAACAACTGTCATATTCCTCACTTAGTACAGGTATTTTCTTATGTAGAAAATGGTTAATTGAACTTAGTTTTATAGCAAACTTAACGTTCACACTTGTATGACAGTCCCATCAAATTCCATAATATTTACAACGATGTATGAACAAAGCAAACAGACATAGTAGGTGAAATTGTAAAAAAAATAGGGGTTCAGTAGTCAACAATTGTGTTACAATTTTAATCACTATAAATATAAACAAATATGTAACAAAGAATAACAAAACGGCATGAAGACAAAGCACATGAGCAAAAAGGAAAGACAAGACTACAAAATATACAATAAAGTATTAACCATTGGCAGGATGTATAAGTACAGAGCCACTTGTTAAGCTGTCAAATGTATAATCTTACTTTTCACTGAAAATAACCACACATCGTTCTTTATATACACTTATCCATGCTTATCGTTACATTAATTTTTATACATAACACGAAATTGAACACTCACATAAAACTACATTTATAATGACATATATACTCTTTAATTGAAGTGGGTTCACTTCTTCAAATAATACATTAAATACATAAGTATACAGTTGAAAGTTGGTAAGTAAACTAATATTCTTAATTTATAGTTGACCAAGTGTATAAAAACAAAACATTCATACGAAACCAGAAGCGATTTTCAAGACTATAGTAAATCGTAAGCGCATTGAATCCTTGCATCTCGTTATTCATGTTATTCAAATATATAGATTTATCTACAAACATTAAATAATACCGATATTTAATCAAAATCTACTTGAAATATATATCGTTTATGCTTATACATTTCCAGTAAAATATAATAAAATCAAGTACTAATGAGAGAAAAAAAAAAGAAAAAAAAGAAAAAAAAAGAAAAAAAACGTTTGCTACATCTTTGGAGTGGCAACTATAAAATACTTTTTTATTTAACCATCAATACATGTATCCCTTAAATTCAATAGTTTATTTTATAATAATATAAACAAATACTGTATGTTGTATCAATCATATATGTTATGTGTATATGCTCCACTGGGGATATAATTTTGAAAAATAAAATTTATCTTATCTTATCTTATATCTGACTAGGTCACTTATCTTATATCTGACCAAACCTCAATACAATCTTTTCAATTGTATAAAAGGCCGTCTCTGGTCTGAAACCCTTCAGCCAGTCATGAAGATATCATATAAACTATAATAAGTACTAGTATGCAGTTTTAAACCAATCTCTAACATGAGTTGTATTTGATAAAAAAAAAATAGTTGTCAGCAATACGCCAATATTACAATGTATTTTTTATTATGAATATGAGGTTTAAAGACATGCATGTATATGACTGAAGTTCAAATAACTCTAATGGTTATCAAAATAATTTTAAAAAGATTTCCAAAACAAAACAACATTTGCTTTATTCCCTTTTCAAATGTGACTGTACACAATCAAAATCTAACGAAAACGGTCGGAAATCAAAGAATGTCACAACTTTTGACTTATTACTTCCTGTACGTGTCTTTTTACCTGATACAAATTCAACATTACATATGTTATACTAGTATATACGCTCTTTAGAGTATTATATGACTGTTTGAATCAAATCTACACCAGGTGTTTACTTTTTTTTAAATGCATTATATTTATTTCAATGAAATTATTATATGTACCGGTATTAACTACTATTTAATTCATTCATTTTACAGATCTGCTTAAAAATACATGAATTAGGTTTTTACATGCGGACAAGGAATTGTATTGTTTACATCTAGCAAAATGTACTTGTTAATATAATTGCTTGTATTAAAGCATATTGGATTAATGCAAAATGGATTTCAGAAAAATGATGCACACAGTTTTGGGCTTAGTCTGTACAGTTGTGTATTGGTTATGTGTACTCGTTGCAGCAACAACCAAAGGACCAGTAAACAAAAGAGTGACAGCCAATTATACAAATAAAAGTTTGACAGAGGTGCCAAAAAATCTATCGGTTCACATTAACGTTCTTATCCTTGATCAAAACGAAATACAAATAATCGAAAACGGCACTTTTAAAAATTTAAGTGTACTTATCAAACTAACAATTAATAACAACAAATTGATAATTCTACAGCCTAGCGCATTCGATGGATTAGACTCATTACAAACACTAGAGCTAGCCGGAAATAAATTAAATTTATCAGTGTTCACTCCAACACTTTTTAGATTTATTGCAACGTTAAGAGTGCTCGACGTCAGTAGAAATATGAATTTTTCTGACCGTACAAGCTTGACGCATTATCCAGATAAAGCGTTTGCTACACTAATAAACTTGGAAGATTTTACTATTGATCTTGCACCATTCCCTATCTTTGGACCGGAATTCAAGAAAATGGAAAATCTTCAAAGATTGGAGTTTAGCCATTGTCAGGTACGAGAAATTAATAACAGCACGTTTTCAAATTTTAACTCAAGTGTTAAATATCTGTATTTGTGGAAATGTCGACATTTCGTAAAAGTAGAAAATGGAACACTAGAACCTTTCCCACATCTGAAAGTGTTAGATATATCAAACACGTACATGCATCCAATCCAAGCTTTCTATCTTCTGAAACCGTTAGCAAATAGTTCTATGGAAATTATCAACTTTAATCATGTAAATGACGAATCAATAATAACCAACAGTACGTACAGGTATGAGGTTATAATTACTAAGGACTTGATGCAATATTTGAAAACAATTTGTGTGGAGGCTATCGATGTTTCAAACAATAATATTATAGACTTTGAAAATGGATCACTTTTAACATTTGATAGACCAGAATGTCTTTTTGAAATTTCATTGTCTAAAAATCGATTTTCAGTGTTTAACGGACATCAACTTAACAATACAATACAGTTTTTTGCGAGTACCAGTAATCTGTGGAAGTTCGAATATTCATATATACCTTTAAGTTTTATAAATGTCACTGAACATTTAGATTTTAACATGAGTAGTATTCCAAATGACAGGGTCATAACATTACCATCTTCCATAAAAGACGTAGAAATGAGTCATATTTTCCGCACCGGTGAACCTGTATTATGGGTCATACCGGAAAATACAAGTGTAAGAAGTTTCGATGTATCTTTCTGTCAAACTGTTGATCAGGGGAAAATATTGGCCGGTTCAGAAATAGATTATATGGACGTCACAGGAATTGATTCAAGAGTAATTTTCGACACTCTGCATTTGCATCCACTATCAAACCTCAGAACGCTGATAATAGAACACGCAAATTTATACATCACAAGCAAGATGCAGAATAATATTTTCACTTTTATACCAAGAACAGAAACACTTGACATTTCTCACAACTTCTTATGGGAGTTGAATCTTAATATATTTGAACATATGACAAAGTTAACCTATTTGAATCTATCAAATAATCTTTTCAGACAAATTCCTTTGGCGATCACAAAAATACCAAATCTTAAGAAACTGGATATGACCAACAACCTTCTAACGAATATAAATATCTCCTTTCAAACTTATTTTAAACAGTTAAACGAAAACCACGGATTCACACTTAATTTGGACAATAATGCACTTGCATGTGACTGTACAAATACTGACTTTATTCAATGGCTTGATAAAACCAATGTGACACTTGATGCTAATGGAACATATAAATGTATCCTTAAAAATTCAACAGAAATTAATACACATCACGCTGCTTTATATTTCAATGATTTGTATGCAGGATGTAACAGTAAACTGTGGTTAAAAGCAGTACTCGGAGTGTTTGTGGCATTTATTGTGATTTTCTTTTCTTTTATGCTTGTTTACAGTTTCAGATGGAGAATTTCATTTTATCTATACAAACGCTTTAGAAATGTGCTAGAAAAGGGTATTGCTGTAAATTTTAAGTATGATGTTTTTGTGTTCTATCCTGAAGGTGGCCTTTCATGGGTAAAATATGTATTAATACCCAAATTAGAAAGAAAATGGGGGCTGCAAATGTGTATACCTGACAGAGATTTTAGTGTAGGAAAACCTATTGCTGATGAAATTGCTGATAACATCGAACAGAGCAGGCATATAATTTTTCTCGTAACTTCTTCTTTCAAACTTGATTTGTGGGGTGAATACGCAATAGAAAGAGCAAAATATCATCACTTTTCACAAAACTTACAGAAAATAATTGTTATAACAAAAGATTTAGAGACAGAAGAAATTCCACACGAACTATCTGCGTTGTGGAAAGACATTGCTCTTATTGAATGGCCAATGAACGAAAAAGATCTTGAAAATACATGGAATAAACTCAAACTATGGCTTTTCTTAAATCAGCCTAATTTATACTTAGCCAAACTGAATTAATAGCTGTCATATAAGAGGAAGTGCGTGTTCTTGAGTCAGAAATGGTTTTAAATCGCTTTAATTGTTATTATATATATTTAAGTGGTTTTCATTTCTTTACAAGGTTGAATTATTTAATAACCTAAATAATCTGTTATAAAATTTCCTTATTCCTTTTACTCGAATGTATTACTTAACATTATTGTTTACTGATTTAGATCGAGATTTCTACACAACAATACTTATATTTATTTGCAATATTCGTATCTATTTCTGATTATTCAAAGATTAAAAGAGTGTTTTGGGAAATGATGACATGTTCTAGTGGATATTAGATATAAGTGTGTATATATGTATATTTTGCATTTGCTATCATATTTCCTTCTAAACTATATAATGTTTGTAGATTAATCTGTACACTGAATTGATGTGGATATTACATTAAGTGTTTGTTGGTTGATTTCTTTTTAGATACTTTTTTATGTTGCAAAATTATAATTTCAGGCTTACAGATCTGTGTTGACATGAACTATCATTGATATAGCCATAATATTAAAATAAATGTTCACATAACTTTGATTTTTTGCAAAACTAAGGTTTTCTACATCAGGAATCGATTACCACAACTGTATTTGTGTAATTTTTAGTAATTTTTGTTCCTCAATGCTCTTCAACTTCGTACTTTATTTGGCCTTTTAAACTTTTTTTTATTCGAGCTTTACTGGGGGGGGGGGGGTCTTTTCTAGACGAAACTCGGTCTGGTGTAAATACAAAAATTCAATCCAGATATCTATGATGAATGTATTTGGATAGATAATTCAGAACTACACTCCTTGGATTGTATCATACATAAATTTGAAATGAATTTACTTCTAATGTATAATAAGTACATACAAATGAAAGACTTCTTGTAAATTTTACACAGACAAGAATTATGTTTTCACCTAAGCATGAACAAGTCATAAAATAAGTTTTGTCTTGAAGCTCATGGATATTATTGAATAAAACAATGTGCTTTTCTGTGTGTAAATGTGATTTAAGTCGTTACTCATTTAAATTTTCTTCCAATTAGACTAGTGTGTTTTCTAGTACCTTTTATGACATGAAATTTTCTCTTACATATAAAAGTCAATAGTACAGTGTTCAAATTTATATCATCAGATTAAGAACTGTTCTGTCAGTAACATCTTTCTTTTTTTTTATTTAACACAAACAATAGCAATGCAAATATAAGGAAAAAGTACAATTCATCCTTTTTCCCCCATTTAAAAAAAATAATAAAATATATTGAAATGGAGCTTGATGACCTATCAAGATTTTTAGCTTATTTTGTCCCTGAACTAATGCTCTTTTGATGTTAATATAGTATTAATTTTAAAATTCTTGATTTTTTAAAAATTTCACCTAAGTACATCCTTAATTGAAAAGCAGTCAATTTTCCTGCCAAAGGTCAGTGGTTCTCAACCGGCACTATTGCTTCATTCACAAATAAAAAATGACCACCAGGAAATTGCAAGTAGTGCTGAAAGTGGTGTTTAACACAAATCAATGAGTGAATCAGCAATCCTAATGTCTTTATCTACTAACATAGGAAGAAAGAGATATTTTGTGCAACGTCAATTTCATGTCACCTCATTGTTCATCACAACTTCGGATTCGTTTATGAATGGAAAATATGTTTTATTTTTGTGTTAACATTTTCGTAACTATAGGTGTAGCTATATTTTGCCAGAAATTATCATCATTTTCGTATTGAACAAGAAAAAGTTGGAAGACTGTGTCAATCTCGCTATTCATTAGTTTTTTAAGCAAAGGGAACATGTGTACTAAGTTTCAAGTTGATTGGACTTAAACTTCATCAAAAACTACCTCAACCAAAACCTTTAACCTGAACTCGGACAGATAGATGAATGGATGGAAGAACGGAGACACACAGACAGAAAAACATTATGCCCATAAAAGGGGCATGAAAATGGGGCATATAAATAACCAAAGATATGGCCGAACATTGACACAAAAGTGATAAAGAAGGTAAAACAGATATTGATTGATAACCTTTCAACTGTGACGGGAATAATGGCTATGGACCTAATACCTGAGGAACAAGGAGTTAAAACTAGAGGCTCTAAAGAGCCTGTGTCGCTCACCTTGGTCTATGTGCATATTAAACAAAGGACACAAATGGATTCATGACAAAATTGTATTTTGGTGATGGTGATATGTTTGAAGTTCTTACTTTACTGAACATTCTTGCTACTTACAATTATATCTATAATGAACTTTGCCCATTAGTAACAGAGAAAAAAAAATTGACTATAAAAGGCAATAACTCCTTAAGGGGTCATCTGACCATTTCGGTCATGTTGACTTATTTGTAAATCTTACTTTGATGAACATTATTGCTGTTTACAGTTTATCTCTATCTATAATAATATTCAAGATAATAACCAAAAACAGCAAAATTTCCTCAAAATGACCAATTCAGGGGCAGCAACCCAACAACGGGTTGACCGATTCATCTGAAAATTTCAGGGCAGATAGATCTTGACCTGATAAACATATTTACCCCATGTCAGATTTCCTCTAAATGCTTTGGTTTTTGAGTTATAAGCCAAAAACTGCATGTTCTATTTTTAGCCGTGGCGGCCATCTTGGTTGGTTGACCGGGTCACGCCACACATTTTTTAAACTAGATACCCCAAAGATGATTGTGGCCAACTTTGGATTAATATGGCCCATTAGTTTCAGAGGAGAAGATTTTTGTAAAAGATTACTTAGATTTATGAAAAATGGTTAAAAATTGACTATAAAGGGCAATAACTCCTTAAGGGGTCAACTGACCATTTCGGTCATGTTGACTTATTTGTAAATCTAACTTTGCTGAACATTATTGCTGTTTACAGTTTATCTCTATCTATAATAATATTCAAGATAATAACCAAAAACGGCAAAATTTCCTCAAAATTACCAATTCAGGGTCAGCAACCCAACAACAGGTTGACCGATTCATCTGAAAATTTCAGGGCAGATAGATCTTGACCTGATGAACATTTTTACCCCACATCAGATTTCCTCTAAATGCTTTGGTTTTTGAGTTATAAGCCAAAAACTGCATTTTACCCCTATGTTCTATTTTTAGCCGTGGTGGCCATCTTGGTTGGTTGACCGGGTCACGCCACACATTTTTTAAACTAGATACCCCAAAGATTATTGTGGCCAAGTTTGGATTAATTTGGCCCAGTAGTTTCAGAGGAGAAGATTTTTGTAAAAGATTACTTAGATTTATGAAAAATGGTTAAAAATTGACTATAAAGGGCAATAACTCCTAAAGGGGTCAACTGACCATTTCGGTCATGTTGACTTATTTGTAAATCTAACTTTGCCGAACATTATTGCTGTTTACAGTTTATCTCTATCTATAATAATATTCAAGATAATAACCAAAAACAGCAAAATTTCCTCAAAATGACCAATTCAGGGGCAGCAACCCAACAACAGGTTGACCGATTCATCTGAAAATTTCAGGGCAGATAGATCTTGACCTGATAAACATATTTACCCCATGTCAGATTTCCTCTAAATGCTTTGGTTTTTGAGCTATAAGCCAAAAACTGCATTTTACCCCTATGTTCTATTTTTAGCCGTGGCGGCCATCTTGGTTGGTTGACCGGGTCACGCCACACACTTTTTGAACTAGATACCCCAATGATGATTGTGGCCAAGTTTGGTTCAATTTGGCCCAGTAGTTTCAGAGGAGAAGATTTTTGTAAAAGTTAACGACGACGGACGACAGACGACGGACGACAGACGACGGACGACGACGACGACGACGGACGCCGGACGCAAAGTGATGGGAAAAGCTCACTTGGCCCTTCAGGCCAGGTGAGCTAAAAAGTGATATAGACCTCACCTGGTGGCATATTGCATTGAAGCTGCTTATAAACATCATTTCACACAAAATATTGAGCTGAAGTTTGCTTTCATGAATTGGCACATTAAACCCCACTCAATACATGTCCTTTGGCATAGATGAAAGAATACAGGCAAAAAATTAAGTAAACACAAACACAATATCATTAAATACATAATTTATTTATAATTCTATACACATTTAGCGCATGTACGAGTTTTTATTTACACAACCTCATAATAGTTGTTCTATATCATAATAATGAATTCGTCTTAAATTTTATTTAAATTTCTTAGAACTCTTTTTCCTAATAATGTTTATACATGTAAATCTATTTTGAAAACAAAAAATAAAAAGTACTCCTCTCATATTAAATTGGTTTTCAAAAATTAGCTACCTTTTGGGACAAATAGGAATCCTTACGGTTAATAGTCATTTGGAAAATTTGTGCTATATATTTGAGCATTATAATAGCATACTCAGCAAGAGTAATTCAATTAGGAGTGTTTTTCAAACCTTCAATAGAAACATAAAAAATAAATCAATGAATAAAAATTTGCACATATAAAACACAATAAATTTATCAGATCTTCAGAATAAAATATACTTGTATAAATGTATAAAATAAATATAGGACGGATATGGTGAAGTATGATATGACAGTTTGACAATCTTCAGTACTATAAATCTCTAACACAACAATAGTAATATCACATAAACAATAACACTGTTCATTCAGAATGATGTATGAGCTTAAACATAAACAAATGCTAGCTTGTTAAGATGTATCGATTAATTCTAACTTAATTACATAAAGTGAGGGAAAATAACCAATTAAATTTCAAAATCGTTTTTTTTACAGAATCAATTCCAAAATATAAAGAAATGTTGAAAATTCTACAACATCTTCTTGCTTAAAGCTTTGGCTGATGTATAATCTTTTTATTCATATCTTTTCTAATTTTGATTTAATGAGTAAAATCACATACATATAATATATGTATATTTTCATGGTCTTGAAAAGTCCCAAGATGGATGAAAGCACTTGACAATGCTGCTTTTAAAACTCTTTTTATGTATTCAACTTTTAATATATAACTATGTGCACCGCTTCAACATAACCTTTTTTTGTATATTCTATGTATCTATATGTATAAATGCATGTTTATATATTTACATAAACATGTACATATATATCTCTAAATCACAAAATGTTCTTAAATACCATCTATCTTTATGATACATATATCAGCATTTCATTATCAAATGAGCGAAGGTTAAGAATTGTTGCTCTTATATTCAAATGGCACAGTTCATTGATGCAGTATCATGTAATCAGTGACTTTGGAATGTTGATGCGTAAATGACAGCACTATGTAATCACATTATATTAAAAATCTTTTGTCCACTAATGTTTTCTTGGCCAGGTTCCATCTTCCTCCACTGTCTCTGGCCATAGCAATTAACTGTAAAATAAAATGTATTTCAATCATATGTAATGGACTAGTAATTCACAGCTGAGTCTACTTGTAAATATCAACATTATCATTATTCAAACCAAGTTTTTAGTGTCAGTGCAATTAACTCCTGAATAGAAAAAAACATTTAATAAAAAAAAATATGTTTTACAAACGACATATCAACATAGACATGCATCTAAACTCTTTGTAACAAAACTATGAATAAATAAAATTGGTATTCAAATTTTTATCGATATTAAAGCAGGTTTTTACATATCTCAACGCTACTAATTTTTTATTATCCTTATTAACAGTGAACATTTTTAAACACTTATGTGTATTTATCCAATAATTGCAAATAAAGTCTTACCTCTGTGATTAGATATGTGAGCACTCCAGCCAGAACAAAGTTTTGAAATATCAAATCTATTATACAGAATAGTAGTGTGTCAAATACCACCAAGGCTGATTCATTACCATAAAACAAAGCTCTGTCAAATGAATGGCCATCATCTGCAAAATAAAATCCAAGTTTTTATAAATTTTCTTAATGTATTTTCCTTCTTCCTGATGTTTTTTTTTTCTATCCAACTTTGTTGTGTTTTTCACTGAAAATATTCCTTTAAGATGTATTTTCTGGAATTTTCTTGGAACTTGTCAAGTGATGTCAAATGCCATGTGATTACATTGCCGAAAGGCATGCATTTATAATGTGAAGCATTTAACAAATTGCACATATCAGCCCACTAAGTAACAATTCAGATATTATGGAATTTATGTTAATGTAATGCTATTATCACACAATAGAAATTAACAAGAATGTGTCCAAGGTACACGGATGCCCCACTCGCACTATCCTTTTCCATGTTCCATGGACCGTGAAATTGGGTAATTATCTAATTTGGCATTAAAATTAGAAAGATCATATCATAAGCAACAAGTGTACTAAGTTTCAAGTTGATTGGACTTCAGCTTCATCAAAAACTACCTTGACCAAAAACTTTAACCTGGACGGACGAACGGAGCCACAGACCAGAAAACATAATGCCCCTCTACTATCGTAGGTGGGGCATAAAAACTATTTGCTCTAAGTATACGATATTAATTGATATAATCAACTGAAAAGAATATTTTGACTTTTTTGCCTATTGAACATACCATTATAAAATATTCCTTTCTCTGAAGCATCCAGAAATTCGGTGTCCATGATACTCTCTAAAAGTGTTTTGTCTTTGACCACATAGTCTATTTCTTTTAACGACTGAAATCAAAATTGTAAATGTTATAAAATTTATCTTTTGTCTTATGCTGCCAGTCATCTTTTTTTATTGATAAGAAGGAAGTCATCTGCTATATGATTAGACAATAATTCAAAGCCCTCCACAAACAAATGTCAAGTTTTTTAAAAGGAGTAATTCTGATAGTATTCAATCAGGTAAATAAAAAAGCTTACTATATTGCTGAACTGGAAATCTCTACACAATCTAATAAATTCATTTATGAAACATTCTTACTAAAGGTAGCAAATCTGTGAGTTCTTTATATAAAAGTATTACGACAAAAATGTGAAGGGTAGCCAAGGTCATTAAAACCCTTAGTAGTATTAAAACTGATTTTAATACAAGGATATACCTTATTTTTAAAGTAACATGCAGAAAGAACCTTAACATCAAATTTTTAGATGTATAAATTTCAATTAGGATAACCTCCAAGTAGTTTAAAACTTTGTGACAATTGAAATATTTTAACTTATTACATTGGTTGCAATATATTACATTGATTTCCCAGTTAAATAAAAACAGATAATTTCACATGTGAAATAAACGTGGTTATTTCACTCTCTGATGTCATACAACAATAGGCGTTGTCAAGACGTCGATAACATCGGATCAAAACAAATTGTCAATGCGTAGGAAAAAGATATAGTTCCTTACATTTTCTACATTAATTTCATAAAAAAAGCCATTTGCCAATGTAATAAAAAGAATAACTAATCGCGGTATTTGAATATAAAAAATAAGACAACTTGTGACCGAACGCCGCTATGGATTAAACTAGTGGTTATAAGCATTGTGCATAAGTTTCATAACATTTGATTGAGACAAACTAAAGTTAGAGAACAGAAACGAAAAATTCAGCAATTTTTCCATTATTTTTCAGCAATTTTTCCATTTCCAGCCTTTGCAAAGAGAGATAACTCTAGAACAGTACAAGAGACACCACCAAAATTCACACTTGATCTGTGTATTATTGTAATAAGTATTGTGTATAAGTTTCATAGTATTTGGTTGAAGCAAACTAAGTCAAAGAAAAGAACCAAAAATTCTGTAATGTTTCCATTTGTAAAAGGGCATATCTCTAAAACAGTAAAAGTGAAGCCAACAAAATTCAAATTTTGATATGTGTTTTGTAATAATATAAAGCATTGAATGCAAGTTCCATAACATTTGGTTTAGGTAAACTAAAATCTGGGAACAGAAACCAATTTTTGGACGAACGAACATTACAGACAGACAAGAGTAAAACTTAATGCCTCATCCTCTATGGCGGGAGGCATTTAAACATAATCTAACAAACATTCCACTTCTACCCCTCATAGATGGATAAAATGTTAAACTCTTAGATCAATGCATACAAAGAGTAAAGAGTTGATAACACTATACAACAAGAAAGTAGAAGATGTAGACAAGTTCACATACCTTGGAGCAGTTAAACAAGGAGGAGGAAGTGGTCACATCAACAACAGAATACAGAAAGCAAGAGTGACATTCCATGGCCTCAGAAGTATATGGTATGCATGAGGAATTGGCCGAAAAAACAAAAATACACCTGCATAAATCATTAGTAAGACCTGTATTATTGTATGGATGTGAAACATTGAAACTCACAAACCTTGAAGAAAAGAAACTAAATACTGTAGAACACCAATGCCTAAGAAAGAGCCTAAAAATAAAATGGCAAAGTAAAATATCAAACAAAACAGTAAACGAAATTGCTAACGCCACAAACATCAGTTGTGAAATAAGAACGAAACACTGCACATGGATAGGACACATATTAAGGCATGAAAGAGACAACAAGAAAGAATTAGAGGAAGGCTAAAAACTACATGGAGAAGAACAACAGAGAGAGAAAGGAACGAATAAGGATGTACAAGTTGGAACATGACCTGAACAGCAGCAAAAGATAGAAAAGGGTGGTAAAGCAGCATGGAGGCCTTATGCAAAATTCTAGCGCGGAGAGAATTAAGATAAGATAGATGGATAGATTTTTGTAAACAGACCCTTAGCCTGTTACATTAACTACTTAGGAAAATGTATACAGGTATATAAAACGTTTATATGTGTGACAAAAAAGGAAATGACAACTGTGCACAGATATCAAATTGGCAATGATTAACGATATGTGTATTTTATATACTTACATGATCAACAAATCCAGCAAGGAATTTATTAACAACATTATATGCATTAGTCTTTGTATTTATGATAGTTTCTTTTGATTTCCCAGCGCCCCCTACTGCACCAGATCCCTGTAAATATAAATATAACATTCTATACATATTTCAGTATGGTCTATGAAGAGGTATAAAGACAATTTTTATTCTAATTCCCCAGGCACAGAAATTCAAATGAAATTACCACTAATCAGAAAAGTTTATTAGAATTGTCTTTTGATTCTTTTCATACTAACATATAAAAAAATTAGCATTTAAGCCCTAGCAGCAACAAGTCCTTTCAACTATTTTAATACTAACATTTAAATTTCTATCATTAAAGCGCTAGCTGCAACTGGTCAACATGTCATTTCTGAAAATTTAAATTTATTTTTTTGTTTTTGAAAAAATTGTCATCAGAATGTTCAATGCATAATTGATTAACTTTTAAAAATAATATAAAATTATGTTGGCTTATTGTGAAATTATATCAATCATAAAACAAAAAATCACCTTATCTGTTTCATTAAAACAACTTTTCTTTTATTGAACATACATTTTCACTTTTGTAAAAAAAAAACATGATCAAAATTGTAGTTACAATGGTATAACTGTTTATAAGTCTCTACAGCTTATGTTCTTAGATCAAACTTTTAAACCTAACTTTCATATATTTACAAAAATAGTTAAGCAGTTATTCAATAAGGAAACTGAACTAGATCCAAAGCAGTACAGTCAAACTAAGATTTAACCTCAAACTAATTGCAACAGAAAATGTTTTAGTTCTAATCTATAGCATTATGCCCTTTATATACACAGAAAAAAGTCCCATAAAATGTAACTTGAGGAAAACTCAAAATTAGCATTTTTAATTTCCTATGGAAATTAACATTGGGAGGGGAGATAACTCTTGTTTTTTTTGGTCAGTTTTTGGTTGTTTTTCTTGAAATTTATGTTAAGTGTGATACTTTGATAGGGTTATAAGTTTGTATTTTACTAAGTTATATAATCTTCTGCTCATGAAATGTACAAAACCGAAGTGTTATGGGTAGTTTTATTTTTTTCATGCATTTTTCTTTAAAGAAATTGCAAATTTGAAGCTATGTGACCATTTAGAAAAAATAATGTGAAAATTTGGTATTGTTTATATCTGTATATTATATTTTTTCAGCTACTTACTTATCTAAAGAAACTTTAAACCACAAAACGAAGAATACATGCTTAATTATTTTGATTAAATTTGAGATTCTTTACCTTCGACATGTTGAAAAATTCAATAAATGGTCAATTAATGAATTACGAAATCTACATTATAGCTTGATACAAGATATGAAAACACCTTTGGAGTTGTTTGCTATACTCTAGAGACCGCTAAAATAAATCAAGAATCAAAACATTTTGATGAATAGAAGCGGTAAAGTGATAATTTTGTATCAATTTTTATTGATATTTCTACCTTTTTTTGCAAGAGTTACCTCCCTTTTCAATGCAAATCTCCATTGGAATTTTAAATGGTGATTTTTTAAGTCTTCCTCAAGTTGGATTTTATGAGACTTTTTTCTGTTTATATTTGGGGTATAATGCTAAAGATTAAAACTTAAAAATCTTCTGTTGCAATTACTTTCGGGTTAGGGTCAAATTTATGCTAGATTGACTGGACCACATTGCAGGGCTTCCAAAAAATATTTGAGCCAGCCGTACATTTCATATCTGATCCCGATTTTAATCCCTTAAGACTCAGTCACAAAAGGCAATTATGGTAATCAGATGGCCATTCCAATGATTGACATTACATTAAAAAAAAAAACGATCTTAAACTTTACTTTGATATGATATGAATTTGATGTTAGGATGTTACTGTTAAATTGGCAGTGCACATCAGCGTGCTCATATCTGCCGTAGACTTTTTATTTGTGCAAAATGACATTGTCAAAAACTTTACTTTCGTTTTCAACCGGAAGTTGACTTGACAATGGTAAAACATGGACCATAAACAGATACGTAAAATCCGTGTACGTTTTACAAAGCACGACTGAGAGAAGAAGCTCTTTCCACGTTATTTCTTCAACAAAATACTTGATTTGAACGTTAGATACAGGTCTCATTGATAATTTTAGCATTTTTAAAGAAATGTAGGATGCATTATTAAATTTCCCACCTGTGCACATGCGCACACGTGTTCTAGTTCATACGATGTAGTTCTGACGATTTTTTTTTATTTAAAATCTTTTTAAATTTTTCATCAAATCATATTAATATACTAATTTCTAATAATTTTAATCTTTTGGACTAAATCAATTAGATTAAAACCTCTGAAATGTAAGAAAATAATTGTGAATAAACCAATCAATTTATACGATGTCCGGTACTGAACATAGTTCACCTGTCACCTGAACAGGTAGATTTCAGCTGTCCAACTACTAATTAGACTTGATTTAATTTAGAAAGTATTGAAGTAGGTGTTGTTTTGATAGTAATTAATCATCTTGTCACATTTATGACCGGAAATGTGTTGATGTTAAAGGCAAAAGGTTGGGTCAAAAAGATCGTGAATTATGTAAAAATGACCGAAAAAGCCTTGAAAACTAAAAAGTATATGACCGTTTCATGCTTTGCCCAGCCGGACCGGAATATATGACCGTTTTGGAAGCCCTGGACCATTGTTTCATTCATTATTTTCGACATTGAACAAAAATTTTTTGAGTTGCAAAAGAAGAATACTGCTAAAAAGGGTTACATTTAATTTTGTTTGTTACAAATAAATATTCAGCTTTTCATTTTTTAATATACCCTCTAATGTTTACCTCTAAAGCAACAGGTAACATTACTGTCTCATACTTGACTCTTAATTTACGTGGTAATGCCATCATAAATGTCTGTTGGTCAGTATCTGGTAACAGTCCACGCTTTCCACAAAGATCGTCCTGTGTATCAAAAAATATGATATCGATTAATAAATTAACGTTATTCATACTTTTCACTGTGTTTATACAATCATTTTGCAAGGTATGATAAATAGTATGTTTAAAGATATTTCAAGTTAAAAGCTCCTTAAAGAAAAGTTTTTTCTCTTATCATTTTTATATGCAATGTTTAAAAATGCCATTATCAAAATCAGCTCTAAAGTAGGTATTTTCCATCTTCTGCATGTTTACCCTTTACAAATGTAATAAAAACTCACCAAAGATACCAAACAGGCTTATAATTTGTCACAACAGACTTCTTTTGTCTACATATGACTTGGTTGTGCTCAAATTTAATGGTTTGTAATGGTCATTGTATTAATTCAATGATCTTTTTTCGTAATAGTAAGTTTCAGTAAGCTTTTTCATCAGCCTCTACATTTATCATAATTAGGATTATTTTCAGATGGTTTTATTTTTATTTCCCTGAAATGACTGTTTCAGTTTTTATTTCAGCAATTCACCTTCATGTTTTTTTAAATCTTTTTGAGCCTTGTTTTGTTCCCCCAATTCCTAAATGGTTTGAGCCATAACCCCCGAAAGTAAATCTTGACCATCACTTTGTGGTATGGAAACTTGTGGTATAATTTCAGAGGGATTTGTACACTTAAACACAAGTTGTTGCCTGGAAACTACTAAAATGCTTATTTGGGCCCATTTGGGCTCTTATTCCTTTACTGTTTGGACCATAACCCCCAAAAATCAATCACAACCTTCCCTTTGAGGATATAAACCTTGTGTATAAACTTCATGGATTTCTATTAACTTATACTTAAGTTTTTGTCCCAAAACCAGCTGTCTTCAGACAACAACAACCACAACGAAGACGACGACGAGATACCAATATACAACCACAAAAAATGTTTGAGGTCATATAAAAACAATAACCCTCCCTAATACATACCTCCTCTCTCCTCATCATATCAAACATATCCCCCATGTTGGTATCAGCTTTCCCATGTACTGATTTACCATGGACATAATATCCAAACTGGGCATGTGCCATTACAAACACACTGATGTTACTCATAGAGCAAAGATCCACAAACTGTCGAACTTTATCTTCTACAAACCTCTCATATATCAATGTGAAGAAAATCCACTGACATAGTGCTACAAAAATAAAAATAATTACTATATGAACATTGCATTTAGATATTTTATGGAAATGTTTATAGGTTTCACCTCCAACTCTGACATTGTTAATAATGAATAAGAAAAAACAATGCTACAACTCAGTTCTTATGATAGCATGGTTAAGATTTTAAAAACGTGTCGATGGTTGTTACATAGTATGCGCCCATAACAATTCTATTTACTATTCTAGAAACTAAGTATCAAAACTTGTCTCTATATGACTATATTAAATTATGAAAATTTTCTCCAGTCCTAATTAATATTTTCTAGTTTGGGGCATCAGACTAGTGGCTAACGGTGCAGGTTGGTAACATAAACAGACATAAGTTTTATCTTTTAATATTTGAATAACTGAAGCAAAGATGTTTTTTTTTATGTTCAGAATGCTAATTTATGTTTGTTTTTTAAACAATAATTTGAAAGTAAGAGCATTTCAACTTCAATGGTTATGAAACCAATATTCTCCCCATAACAAATTTTTCATTCATTCTTACCAACTAAAATATAAACTGATGCTCCTATGGCATATCTGAACATTGTACTATCTTCAGCCCTGTATGATGTTGTATCTTTAATGATTCGGCCATCTGGATCTTTTGTTGCAACATTTTCAAATCCAACAACATTCAGGAAGAAAATAACAGCAAAAATCTGGAAAATCTGATTAATTTTTCTCAGTGTCTGAATTTCATTCCATTCATTTGCTACAAAATAAGTACGCCAAATAGACACATTACTTCCTGTTTTCTTTTCTGAGGTAGCAACCACATGTTTTGGTCTTTCCCAATCAATTAAGAATACATCTGCTGTACACTGCATGATTATCATATGAGCCATCTGTAGACATTTCAAAGCAAATCCTGACCCAAACAATGCCAGCCATTCCCTTTCTGCTAATCCTGTGATATGGAACAAGAAAACAGTATTTTGTCCCTAAAAGAAAGTAAAGTTTAAATTAATTTGTTTAGTTCAAGCCAATAAAGGGCATATATATACATTCATGAAATGTAAAAAATAAAAGAAGATATTTTTCAAATCTGTCCAAACAAAAGTTGTATTTCATCTACTCAAAATTTGAAATTTTGACCCATGAAACTACAATTAAATAAAAATATAACAATTTTCTTAAAGTGGACATAAATTGTAAGAAAATATAAAACAAATCTGTCTATAGGATTTTGCTGTACATGAATGTTCACAATTGGCAGGCAAATTTTTTTGGACGTTATTTGAATAATGCTTAACAAATGACAACTGTATAAAAAACATTTTTTTCTCTAAACTAAAGTTCAGCTGGTTTTAAAAGTGGTCATTTTAACAAGATGATGGTTAATATGAATTTGCCCTCATTGGCATACCACATTGTGCAAAGGGAAGTTACTCTAGACCAAATTAATTCAATGGAAATCTATCTTTTATTCATACTGACCTTGAAGAATGTCAGGAAATAGAATGCTATACCAAATGTAATCACAAAGAAGATGTTAGCCAAAGATCCTGATGCGAAGAACAAGAAATTGATGATCGTCTGAAAGTCAATAGCTGGTTTTCCCGCTCTTTTCGACCACACCCATGTCCTGTAACCAGCATAGATAATACTCAGGGTTGACAGCGTTCCTACAGAAATCTGAAAATCTCGTCTGTATTTGCTAGTTTCATATTCGTAATCAACTGAAAATGATGTCTGAAAATAAAATATGAACAAATGGACAATTAATTATTGTAAATTCAGAATTATTGCATGCATTTATCATTGCTAAAGACCTATTGTTGAATGGAAATGCACGTGTAATTATTGTGATTTCATGAAAATCTGTGTGCAGATATAAGCATCATATATCAAATGTGAGTTCTTTTAAAAAATGAGATACTTAGTTAGACGCATTATTCCCATTAAGGCAAAGTGTATGTAATTGCACACCTCTAGCGTAATACGGGATTAAAAACGTTCGTCGTTAGTTACACAAGTTATCTCCCTTACTCAAAGAAAGGACACACGAAAGAGAAACTACTTTTTGCGGTCTATCAGGATCCAACAAGCACATCTTAAAACCTCATAGAAATTATCTGAATTACTCCAATTAGAAATCAAAGCATTCTGTACGTTGTTCTGTGTGCAGCCTGACTTTAAAACATTGGTTTTTTTTTTGTTTTAGACGCAAAGGAGAAGGCATTTCGTGTTTAGGATATCAACAGAAAGAAAAAAAACGCCTCACAACAAAATCATAAACAAATAAACAAATAAACATGTAACAATTGATATCAAATTAATTAAAATGAAACCCGAATTGACCTAACAATATCGTTTTAAAAAGCTGTAGTCTTGAACAAAAAACACAGTACTCAACTTAAGTTTTATAATAGGTTTCAAATAATTAATGAAAGACGTGTGAATTTAATTGTTGAATTGAAAAGACGTTGACATGTTCGTATTTTATGCAATTGAAAATTTTAGGACATGATTTATATTCATATAAGAAATAAGACGATACCAAAAGAATAGTTTGACAACTAGTACAACACTTACATGTCGGAAGAACAAAGACAGAAAACAAACAAAAAATAAACAAATTAGGCCCAAAAAAATTACTCAGTAACTTAAAAGTTGTTTCACTCTAACATTTATCTTAGAATAAGTAAAAACTATGTCATTCAACTAGCTCCCAGTTTTCAACTTTTTCTACATATGCAGAAAATAGACAGGTGTCTTCTATTCCGTCCGAAATTTATGGGAAAACTAAATCTAAATTTAGAAATTGAAAGTACACATGTAAGATAAAATATAACATGTCATTTCTTCTTTATCAAATTCCATTTCAATTCAAATTGCCTGTGTGCATCATTCAAAATTAGAGAATGCAATTTTGACATGTTTGAAGTAACAAGTCTCAATGATTCAAGATTATGAATGAATAGAATATAGTATTACGAGGGGGTAGGACCCTTATCTGGACTCTGGGATTTCGGGATTGACCCTTTCAGAATCCAATTCTATTTCAGAATTTCCGGACCAGGAACTCTATTTCAGAATTTTGGGATGTCTGGATTTAAATTTATTCAAATTCGGGACATCAGGATTTCATGTTTTTAAGCCCGGGATTTCAGGATCTGGACCTCCTTCTATTACGGTTTAAGAAAAGAGGTCAGGAAAGTTCTGTGCAACTTGTAACTGCAATTTAATATTTAGTGGAATGAGAGGTGAAAATGTGTTCTATTACCTTTCGATAGCATCCTAATATCAAAACCGATCAATTCATTCTGACAACTGTTGCACTGTGTTAAGGTGTCAGACCACCAATTACTCCCTCCAATTTAGAACGTAAAATTAGCCCTACTCTGGCACAAAATGGTGCTTTTGATGTCCTTGTTTACTTGACCTAACCAACAAATTTGAAGAAATAAACTTTTGGTGAAAGAGAAATATATCTAGACCATTTTGAGCCAAAATTTACTTGTCTATGAGTTAGCATTAAAATTTGAGGATTAATGCCCTCCAAAGTATACTAATGTAAGATTTCCAGAAAACCAGGGGTTATTTTTAGAGTACCTCTGTTCAAAGGTCATGCTGTTAATTTCAACAGCTCTCATCTCAAAAATGAAAACGGTAACACCCCCTTTTTTTTTTCTGGTGTAACTTTTCAAGCAAATTTCATATGTGAAATTTAAAAAAAATCCATTGTGTAGTTTAATTATGTACACTTCAACTTAATAAAAACCTGACAATAAATCCTGAATTTACAGCCATTAGACCTATACATACATGTCACATAGTTTGATATTCCTATACACAATCTAATTATGAAAAACATTTCCCAAACATCAATTTTCATAAAAAATATTCAAATGAAATTTTTATTCATCTTGAAAAAAGCATAATTATAGTTTGCACAAAAATAAGTAGAATGCACTCATGGAAATAGTTTCAGCATGTGTAAAAAAAAGTATGCAAATGCTGCTTAAAAAGGTATATCTTTTCACATAAGGTCAACATGTGACCATTTTGAAAACCTCTTTGCTCATGGGCAAATAGACAAAAAAAAAATACTGTTAATTCAGAAAAAATTTTGAGGTTTTCAGTTACGTGAATATTACTACTGGGTGGTATTGCAATAATTAGAACTAGTATTCTGATGTCTGATACATATATCTGTATGCAGATTTTCCCTGAATAACTGTGTAATGTGCAAACATATATATCAAAGTTATATCAGCATAGTGATTACAAATGTAGTTTTGGCAACATGATCTACTGAGGTATAAACCTGTGCAAAATTTCTAATGGACCAATGAAGTATTTGTTAATATGTAAATCAAATATAAGTAATACACTAAAGATATGTACCGATATTGATGCTCCCTGCTGTGCGTCCACAAGTGACACAGTTCCGTAAGTGATGGAGATATATGGCGGGAAAATCTGGCCTGTACTGGTACTTCCTACTAACTTAAGATTCATACTTATAGACTTGACATATCTGACATACTCTGGCTGGGCACCAGCTGTTGTTGCTGCTCCTACAAACAAACATTCAATTAGGTTTTACATTTCTTTAGTATTAAAAGACAATTATTCTCAAGACTGGGTGAGCACCAGCTATTGTGCTGCTCCTAAAAACAAATATTCAATAAGTTTTATATCCCCATAGTATAAAAGGACAACATTTTTGCAGAAATGAAAGATTAGTGATTATCTTTTATCAAATTAAAAGCTTTTTTAATTTGATGTTCATGACAGCTCTTTGAAAGTCTATATTGAAAATGTTGGTTAATGAAGGGTTACAATTGGCATCCAAATTGTAATGCTTTTTTTTTTTAATCAGGTCAAGATACTACAAATTTTACATAAAATATATTTTTGATATTACTATTGATGAAAAATAACATCTTTTTGACAATAACATTATAAATGACCAAGTAATAACTCCTTATATGTGCATAATTTGTGTTGTAAAGTCAGTGTTGGTCTTATAAGTTTTTAATAGAAATAACTTTGGCCACGACTCCTGATTCAGAAAATGTTTATGTCCAAGGATACAACATAATGATCAGCACATTTTGGTTGAATAACATATTATGTCAGAAAAATGCACAAATTCAAAATATTTTGATATATTAAAAATGCTTACTTTGGACTCTGAAATGTATTCTAATGAGAATATATTATTTTTTCCAGCTATAAGGCTTTTAAAATAGACCAATTTAAGAAACAAGTTATGAACTGTTCAATGATTAATGATAACATTGCAAAAAAACTGCAGATTTAACATAACCAAGTATTCTTCTGGCATCTTTCTAATCAATACTCAAGACTTTCACAAAACAATAAACCATGTTTAAGGTAGCACAATACAAAGATTTTTTTACTTCCAATCACTTAACTTTAAAATGCTGTAACTTTCTTATGAATGCATAAAAATAATAAATGAGGTATGTATAGATAGATAAAAGATTAATCTTTTAAATGATGCAATATTTTAATTATGCAATCATTATGTAATCAATTATTATGTAATTAGTGGCAAAATCTAGGTCAGTTCACTTGAATGAATTTAGCTCTATCATCTCTTTAAGCAATAGGACATTTTGCGGCTTGGTGTCTGGAATTGTAGGGGGTGGTCTCTCAAGGATAATGACAATGCAAAATTTAGAAAGTGTGTGCTTGAATATTCTGAGTGTGATGTTTTGGCATTAACTGAAACTTTTTTACGTGGTGATGAAAGATTGAATATTCCTGGCTATACCTTCTTTGGTCAAAATCGAAAACATTTACATAGAAATGCTACCCGGGGATCTGCGGGGGTTGGAGTTCTTGTGAAAAAAGACGTCCTACATTCATTGAATGTACTACTTTTAGATACGGAAATTGAGGGAATTATGTGGATAAAATTTAAATCAAAATTCTGTGATATATCGATTATTGTGGCTGTATGTTATTTGCCGCCAGCAGAGTCAAGTAGGGCGCTAGATTCGGATATGTATTTTCAAAATCTGTTACAACAAGTTCATGAATACCAAAATTTAGGTCGAATAATAATCTGTGGAGATTTGAATTCAAGAGTTGGTCAAAACAGTGATTATGTTGAAGGCGTCGATATAATACGACCACGAAATGTAGTAGATTTTTGTGAAAATCATCAAGGTGATAAATTTATAAATTTTTTATGTGACATAAATTTTGCAATGTTGAATGGCCGCTTCAATGACCACGAATTCACATATATTGCGCCCGCGGGACGCTCTGTCGTTGATTATATGTGTGTACCATACGAGGATATAGAACATGTACATAGTTTTAGTGTTTTAACGATGTCCCAATGTATAAATGAAATTAATTACATGCCTGAAAAAATCCCAGATCATTCACTGTTACTTTGTGATTTAATTATCGGATGTAAATATGACTCTAATACGACAAATTACGATATTAACTCGGATGATCAAAACAAGAAATTTAAAGTGACAAATCTACCAAACGATTTTATGAATAGAGATGAAATAGTTACAAAAGTCAATGAAGTTATCATGAATATTGAAAATTCAATTCGAATTACTGAAAATGTTCAAACTGCGTATGATGAATTTCAAATGTTGATACACGGGGAAATGGAAAACAAATTACCGAAGAAATCTTTTAATAACGGAATAAGTAAACGTAAAAAAACTTTATATAAACCATATTGGAATGATGATTTAACGAATCATTGGAACAAGGCTTGTGAAGCTGAAAAAAGATGGTTAAAATGGTAAGGTTCAAATAGTGTTAAAAAGAAGTACAAAACAGAATTTTGTGATGCTCGAAAAACTTTTGATAGAATAAATCGGAAATATAAACGGAAATATGCGAAAGACGAACAATACAAACTTGAACAGAAACTGGAATCCTTTAATAAAGATGAATTTGTGAGGTCCATCGGCAAAACCGGAATAGTAAATGAACGGAAAACATGCGTGCCATGGGCAGTCGTTGATGAAAATGGAAACGTGAAAATGGACAAAGAAGATGTTCTGAACAAATGGAAAAACGATTTTCATACATTATTTACAAGTGAATCTACAGAAAACCAACGAGCAAATGACACTTTTGATTCAAATTTAGATGTAACTAAGTTAAATGAGACAATTACACGAGAGGAAGTTTTACTAGCCGTTGCGCATGCGAAAAACAAGAAAGCTGCGGGGATTGATAATATACCAGCCGAAGTTTTAAAGAATGATGCCGCTATTGAATTGCTGTACAAAATTATTCAGGGTTGTTTTGAACTCGGACAGGTACCAAATGAGTGGACAAGTGGGATTATAAATCCAATTTTAAAACCTGGAGCAAACGACGACAGATGTCCTCTGAATTACCGTGGCATAACTTTAATATCCGTACCGTGCAAAATATACTGTACAGTACTTAATAATCGTCTAAGCAAATGGCTTGAAGAAAATGACTGTCTCTGTGATGAGCAGAATGGATTTCGGCGTGGACGCAGTTGTGAAGAACACATTTTCGCATTATATTCAATTCTAAATGACAGAAAAATCAGCCGTAAATCAACATACGTATGTTTCTTGGATATGAAAAAAGCGTTTGATACTGTAAGGCGGGATTTGCTTTGGTACAAGCTTCAAGTTATGGGAATTCATGGCCAATTTTTAAATGCAATAAAATCATTATATGAAGATGTTCAGTGCACGGTTCGAGTGAATAATATGCTAACACCGTGGTTTGATGTGTCATCTGGAGTTAAACAGGGATGTATTCTCTCGCCTACATTATTCTCTGTATATATAAATGACTTAGCCGACCGTATCAACAGTCTTGACTGTGGAGTGTCTTTAAGTGAAAGAACATTAAGCATTTTGCTTTATGCTGATGACATTGCCTTATTCGCACCGGACGAACAAAGTTTAGAGCGCATGCTTAATGTCCTGACAGACTGGTGCTCATCTTGGAAGTTGTCTATAAACCCAGAAAAGACTAAAGTTGTACACTTTAGACCGCAATCGTTTGATATTTCAGACTTTAATTTTACATGTAGTAATTATGATTTAACAATAACTGATTCTTATAAATACCTTGGGATCTGGCTTGACGAACACCTTACATTTACAAAAAAATACCAAGGAACTAGCAAAATCAGCAAGCCGAGCTTTAGGGGCTGTTTTTGGACGTTTTATTTCATCCGGTGGTATGTCATATAAAGATTATACAAAATTGTACAACTCAATGGTGGAGCCTATTTTAATGTACGGAAGTGGAATTTGGGGAACAAAATCGTTTAGTGTAATAAACTCTGTGCAAAATAAAGCCTGTAAGTACTTTTTATCAGTTGGTAGAAATACGTCTAATATTTCTACTATGGGCGACTTAGGATGGACATCATGTTTGAATAAACAGCGTGTTTCATGCGTTCGGCTTCTGTGTAAACTAACACGAATGGATCAAAGTAGAACTGTATATGATATTTGGAGTTGGATATCACGTCGACGTAAAGGCTGGAATACGGAGGTGAACAAGATGGTGAACTTATTGGAAATTAGAAACATTGTTAGTGATGTATCATTAAGTACAAAAGTAGTCATGAAAAAAGTCACTGAACAAGTTAACATCTTAAATAATACAGAATGGCAGAGAGAACTCTTTAACGATCGCGGAAAAGACAATGGAAATAAACTTAGGACATATAGGCAATACAAAAGCAACTGTTCCGTGGAACCGTATGTGTCAAAAATTATTCCATGGTCGTACCGACGTGTAATGGCCCTGTTTCGTGCAGGCTCGCTCCCGTTAGCCATCGAGACTGGAAGATACACCAAGCCGCCAATACCTGTTGAAGACCGTTTATGTGTTTATTGCTCTGACAAAAGTGTTGAAACTGAGAAACATTTTTTATTGAACTGTTGTCTATATAATGACCTTTACTCAGAATGTTCACAACATATTAATAGTTTTGAAAATTTGAACGACGATTTAAAATTTATACAAATCATGAATTGCTCCGAGATACAGCCATTTTTATGTAAAAGTATTCATAAGTTTTTTATGCGACGTAAATTATTTACATAATTTTTAACTATTTTCATGCGACATAAATTTTTTACTTAAATTTTTTAACAGTGGACAATTATTTTAATTCAATTAGTTTATTTAAATTATGCATATCAGTTGATTTTTCCCCGCAATATCTTAATGTAAATATTTTCACATATATGTGTGAAGGTTTAGATGTATGTATGTGTGAAGTTTTAGATGTATGTAAAGTAAATATTTTTTACGAAACATTTTTAAATATATTTACTTAAGTTTTATTCATCATGTTGAAAATACTCTAAAATCATAGTTATTAGTTTTAAAAATACAGTATTTCAAAGTATCGTTGGATTTTTAAGAACATGTATATATATTTTGTGCAATGTGTCTCATAAGCCAAATGATATGGCTGGGTATTGATTGTTCTATGTATGTTTTAATATTGTTGTATGATATGTATGTCAATCAATATGTGACACAATAATAAAATAGATTATTATTATTTATTTTTATTTTAACTATACAGAAAATTTTAAAGAAATCTTAATCAACACATCATGGGCTTCACAAGGGTGTCTCAAATTGTTCCTATGGTATTTCATTCTCTCATAAATCTCTAATTAGTGTAAACATCCTAACCACATAAAAGTAGATGATGTTTAATTAAGCGTAAAATTTGTTCTATACATTCTATCTGAAATCTGAGACATCATTTTGTAGATAATGGCCATAGGAACAACATATAATAAAATCAACCCTCTAGGGATACCTATGCAGAAGCTAATTTCATTTGAAAGTGGAAATTTGGTGAAAAATATTTTAGACACAGTTAACATTATAATTGGTGCATAACACTAAAATTGCATTAATTTGAAAGAATTATCTGTTAGCTATCCATAACTACCACATTTATAAATTTTCAAGCATTATTAAGAAAGTTACAGCATTTTAAAACTTGGGCATCGGAGTTATAAAATCTTTGTATCATGCTACCTTAAAGAGTCTTACTTTAACTAAGTCTTCTACTTAAAGGTCAGCTTTTAAGCTATATTTGATCTAATTACCCTGTTTGGCCTTTGCTAAATATTATACCTGTTGTAGCTATATTGTCCACCAAGAAAAATCTCTTTACTAAATGCCATTCTTTACTGTCAGATTCTGTTCAAAATAAAGTAATAAATGCATATCTAATTATCTTCTCTCTGCAAAGTCATTTTGCTTATCATACACATATATATATATATATATACAGTATAAAAAACAAATAATTTGAAATTAGAGGTGATTTTTTTAGAAATAAATATTAATCAAAAAATAAATATACATGCATTCGTGAATTAATGTGTTGTTCGGTCACTCGTCGAATACTTTTCTCTATTTGAATTCTTCGATAAGTTATTCTACAAATATTTTCTAAGTTTTGGCCAAATAGCATTTCCATGTGTTTTCAAATCATGAGACCAATTCTGCAATGTTAAAAATATATGAAAAGGAATGATCCAAGTTATATCTTTTACTGACACTTATGACTTTTTTCTCTTGACAAAAATTAACAAGTCATGAAATGTTTTAACACAGTACTACATGTGGAATTTATTCACTATGAAGTTCCTTTTCTATTGACTCTATGAATCTCCCTTTAATGATACAAAATTGTATCTTGTTTTAAGTACTGAGCTTTAATGTTGTAAAAGATAAGCAAAGGGAGTTAACTTACCTTGATTTACATTCCGTCTGTTGTGCAAGTAGTCATTAAGCTTTATTGGTACTGGATAAATTTGTCGTCCATCCTCAAGCTCAAAATCAAGGACTTGTATAGAGTTAAAGACTTAAATTGTTTCCAAAAAATTCTTAACATTTTCAACTAGAAGCTCCAAAGAGCCTGTGTTGTTACCTTGGTCTATATACATATCTAACAATGAATACTCTCAAACATTGAAGACGGGAATAAAAATCTCTATTTTGTTGATCTTGAATTGCTGATCATTTAGCAGATAGTTGCCTCATTGATGATCATACCACATCTCTTTATTCTTATATGAAACTGCTATTTTTCTAAAAACAAATCAATTGCAATGAGAAACAAAACTTAAATATAACTGGTCTTATTGATGAGTATATATTGCATAGCAGTCATAAAAGGATACACAGATCATAAAACTCTGGTTTATATTTGGTTTTATCCCACAAATCTATTGCTGGAATGGAACACTGCAAATAAAATCAATAGTTAAAACAAATACTAATATATAATCCAATCAGTTTCTTGAAATCATGCTAACATTATATCTGATTCTCTGATTTGTCAATTTTTCCGACACAAAAAGGGCAGGAATTGAATTAATTTTTTTAACAACAACTCATTTCCCTCCCCTTTGTAGCTATTACAATAGTGTGAACCAACAATGATAGACAAATTCTTCAAACTCACTTTATCTCTACAACATTTTCAAGATTTTCTTATTCATGCAATTGTTTAATTTATCTACATTGCACTTGACAGTATTGTTAGAATGATTTACGTAATAGCTCTTCAGTGGGTTTTTTCTAATATAACATGGTTTGTTGGTTTTTATTTGCTCTACAAGTTTTTGAGTAAAATAAATCCATAATTTTACAATTTTGAAAGGTTATTAACTTAAAAGTTGAATTTATATAATGGAGTACAAAACATGAAAAAATAATACTTTGAGTCACTGATGAAATCCTAAGAAATCTTACTGAATGTGAGTAGTATGTGCCAAAAACAAAGGCTGCATTAAGTCGAGTAGTGGTGTCTGAGCACAGCTGAATTTTGCCCCCCAGTACTGAGTCTATTCCAAGGAACTCTCCATTCTGTGTATAGCTAGCTGCTAGTATCTTGATTTTCATTGGAGGATCAAAGGTGTAGGTTGTAGTTATAGACTCATCATCAAGTACTCTATCTCCATCCTGTGCTATTAAACCATCTCGCGTGAAGTACATATCCGGCAGAAAGTTTTTCCTGAAAATATAAAACAATTATATCATCTCGTGTGAAGTACATGTCAGGCAAAAATGTTTTCCTGAAAATATAAAACAATTATATCATTTCGTGTGAAGTATATATTAGGCAAAATGTTTTTCCTGAAAATATTAACCAATTAAACCATCTTGCACAAAGTACATATCAGGCAAAAATGTTTTTCCTAAAAATATAAAACTATACCAACTTTAGTGAATTAAATATCAGGCAAAAATGCATTCCTAATAGAGTTCAATTAAAATATCAAACAATTATACTGCTTCAACAGACAATCTCCAGTTACAGCGTGTAAGTAGCTTTTAGTTGTTTAAAGAACTGCCAAATATGGTCAATTTATTTGGATTATGGAAGAAGCAGCAATTTTTCAGTTCTTTGTCTTAAGATTTCAAAATATGTAAATATAAGCTGGTATATTTCGTAGAGTTTTTGGGCAAATACTGATTATTTTAGAATTTTTTTTTGTAATATCAAATATTTTTATTTTAAAAAATAAAATAAAAACCACATACCAGTCAGCCAGATTATCCCGTATGATATTCTTGTACAGGTTACATGCTGAAGTCTTTTGTAAACTATCTTCATATTCAAAGAATGTCAATGCACACATATTACCTAATGTCTGGCATGCCGTCTCATTTTTGTTCTGAAATTATATACAAGGTCAATATTAATGCATTGAAAAGAACATATAGTATTTCAATGACATGAGTTTTTACTGTGAGATTTATGAAATGCTTTTCTGTTTTATCATTTGCACTATTATAAGACTTTCATATGAACTGCAATTTTTTTCTCAAATTATAAAGAATCAGCAAATAGTCTCATTATTCATATAAAAGTAATCATCCTTTTCTTATTCTTCAAGGAAAAAACTAAAAAGATCTCTTAGATAAAAATATTCCTTGTCATGAATTTACTTTGAAGTAGCTTTGCATTTGACTATGCTGGTTCTAGAATATTCCATAAAGAATCCATATTCACATTCAAATGCTTGTTGACAAAATATTTAAAAAATGTTAATCCATTTTTTCATAAAATTAAAATCAATTTGATATTAGAAAACAATGACTATTATTTTTACAATTCTACAAGATATTGGTGTGTATTTTTTGTAATCCTATGCTTCAGCTAGCATTTTCAAACTTTATTAAACATAAAAATACTAATTTGACAAAGTTATCACTTAAAATGTCCATTTGCATTGTGATTTGCCTAGTTCTACATATAGCATGACTTACTTCTTGACACATAAGATAAGATGCCTTCAATTGTTTATCTAAAAGCTCAGAGAATTGTGCAGCGAAACCATTCTGTAAATAAAATAAACTTAAAATCAACTTTATGTAAATTTTGTAATTATTGGGTACATTTATAATTGTGATTTCTGAAGAATGCACAATCTTTTTTTAAAGGTTTAGTATTGCAATTTTAGATAAAGCTGCATCCATTACAATCATTTCTGAATTTACAATCTGCTTTTTAAACTAATACCTGTCAGATTTTTGTCTTAATTTCTTCTTAAAAATCGAAAGAATAAAACATGTATGCAGGAAAAGCATTAAGAAAATAAGTAATATGATTGTCAAACAACAAAAGGAGCAATAAACTACCTAAATTGAATCACGACATCAAATTTCAAAGCCAAAAAAAAAGGAGGAACAACATATCATGACACACTTAACAGAAACCAAAGATTTTACATAGTCATTCAACCAAAACTAGGGGATTTTCTCATAGGGGAATATATATTACAGTGGGAGACAACAATATCATTACTAAAAATTAATTTGACTTTTTTGAGACCACAGTTTTGAACATTATCATTTTTTCTACCATAGTATATCAACCTTAAAAAATAAATATTAACTATAAACAGTATATCGTAATCAATAAAAATCTATATAACAGTTTGGCTACTTACTGTGAGTGGTACAGTTGTGAGGACATTAGTGAGTGTAGGCAAAGATGGAAGGCATAAACCATCAGCCTGAAATATAGACACATTATTATAGTTTTTAGCAACAAAAGAAATTAAATTACAGGTCAATGTTAATCTTGCCAAAAAATCATTTATATCTAATAAATTTATAAATTAAGGGAGAATATGCACCAACTTGCATACAAAGTTATAAAGGGACATAAATGAAGAACTGTAAAAGTGTAGCTACCCAAATTTGTACTTGATCTGAGTTGTGTGGTAGTTAACATTGTGAATAAGTTTCTTAACATTTGGTTGAGGCAAACTAAAGTTAGAGAATAGAAAGGGAAAATTTAGTAATTTTACATTTGTAAAGGGGCATAATTCTAAATAATTAAAGTGACACCACCAAAATTGAAGATCTATATATCTTTTGTGGTAATAAGTATTGTGTCCACTTTTATAACATTTGGTTGAGGGAAACTAAAGTTAGAGACATTTGTGCAGACATACGTGCCGACGTATGTGCGGATGTACAGTAGAGATGGACAAGGGTAAAACTTAATGCCCCCTCCACTATGGTGGAGCATAAAAACTGATATTTTCTAAATTATTGGGGTTCATGACAGTTGCATACAATTTTCTTCCGTCAATTAAAAGTTGCCAAGATACATGTATTCATACTGCATGCTGGAGACATTTTTCTTGCGAAGAGAAAATATAATTGTAATGTTTTTTATTAAATTCTGTTTGCTGGGGTCAGTTGGTATGTATTACTGTCTGTATAAACCAACCTTTTGAGCATCAATACAAGTACACGTAGTAAGGCCTACTGTGGTTTTCAAATAATCTGTACATCTCACACATCTGAAATACATAAGATAAAGTTATTTGAGATAAAGTAAACATCTTTAACTATAAAGTGTAATCAACAATTTGTAACTTCATGTATGTAATAAGTGTTAATTGAGAAATTATTGTGCATTTATTATTGTAATTTCAGGAAAATCTGTCATACAAATACATGATTCAGATTCAGAGAAGTTGCGTTCTTATCATTGTGATACTCATCAAGTCACCTTTATCAACAAATATGAACATAATTAGGTTTCCTTGTTTTTGGTTAAAGTCATATAAAACAAGCTTCTTGTGATTATTTTCTTAAGGATCTTATTGAACCAATGCATGCATCATACCACATCTTCTTATTTTAATAAATCTATATACTGAACAAGTCATCTGAGCACATTTTTCCCATTTATTACTTATCAATAACACAAAATAGAGTAAAAAATGTTTCTCTTAGTGATTGTAGATCAAAAGCTTTGGCTGATGATTACAATTCAGGAATATGTGCTGAAGTTTATCAATCTTTAACTTTGTAAACAATCACCACAGAAACATGGAGCATTTAGATAAAAGAGCATTTGCTGATCTTTTTTAAAGTTTTTCATGTGATCTCATTTGTTAAGGTTTATGACTCCTTCTGTAGCTATGTGAATTACGAAGTTTTCAAACTGAAATAGTATCAAAACAGCAAAGATAATGAATAGTAGAGATAGGCTATTTTGTACATATATCAAGGGGAAACGTCCTGCAAAGCTTTATTTTTTATTGTTTCGTTGCATTTAATAGCAAAATGGGATTTTGTGGCAAATAAATTCAAGATTTTTGCAGAAAATCCACAGCCTTTCCCCTTTTACTCTCACATTTGACAATTCGGTGCTTGATAAATAGAAGCTTATTGCATGCAGTGCTAGCAATGATTTCTTTAAAGCAAGTTTATAAATTTATATATTGGTTGAAACAAATATAAATATGAACCATTTCAAGTACACCTTCTAGGGTGTGCTTGACTTAAGTGACTCAGATCGAGTTTTTTTTTTTTAATTTAAAGGTTGTTAAGGACTTTTGAGCAGATATATCATGTTAAGGAGGGGTATTTGCGTAAAATACCAGTCAAGAGAATGTAAAATTTCGCGAGCCGTAAGGCGAGGGAAATTCATTTTCAAGACTGGTATTTTTCGCAAATAGCCCTCAGGAACATGACATATCTGTTTAATTACCAGTCAGGGGTGCTACTTAAACAAGTGATTTCATTATCACCTATTTCAGTGATTTGATAAATTAAGTTATCACCTATTTAAGTGATTTTGGTGTTTCCTTTGATCTTCAAATGCTAATTTCATTGATTTTCCATATTTTCACAAACTTTTCCATAACTTTCCTACATAGATCAATTATCCCTTTTTCTATGGATATTAACTTCACCAGTGCGCTTGGGCAGTATTAAAGTTAGTGCGCTAAAGCTTTTAAAAGTACCCTTGAGAATTGTTCTGTAATCAAATATTCATTAACTACTCTGACTATCAGATAAAGGTCAACAATATTAGGTAACCTGATTGGTTTTCTTAAGAGTTAGAATGATATAATTCAAGGTTATGTCCTGGTCTACAAATTATTCCAGAGAATGTATATTTTAAATAAATTGGAAAAACTGACAGGCTTATCAAGCAAAAGACCATTTCTAGATGTACATAGTTGTTTTTTCAATGGAATTCTTGTCTTTTTACCAATAAAAACATCAAGCTTGTGAGAAAAATATCAAGAAAAAGTTATAAACACTTATTGAAGTGATCTTCTCAAATTACTTGTTTCAGTGATTTTAAAAAGTCTGTGTCTATTCATAGATTTTTTTTAAATATTTCACAGCCAAAATCACTTGAAGAAGTGATTCTGAAATCACTTGTTTAAGTAGTACCCCTGACTGATTACACCGAATGTTGTCTTTCAAAAACGCATTGATGGTAGTGACGCTACAAGCGTCCAGTCTGATAGAGTATTTTTTGGCAAATACCACGACAGAGAGGGTAAAAAAAGCATATCCTTTTTGTATATACCCCGGCGGTGTTAAAAAATGAACGATATTCATTTGATAACAGTTAATTGGTGAAAAGTACACTGGCTATCAACCAATCAAAACCCAGGATTCTTACATAAGGTGTGATTATGTTAAAAATAAACATTGAGCACATCATAGAAAAAACAAGTGATTAATCTATGTTTAAAATATTATAACTAAAATTTCTGTATTAAAGTCTGTGGATTTTCTAAAAAAATCTTGGTTTTATTTGCCACAAAATCCCCTTTATCTATTAAATGCAATTTAACAATAAAAGATAAAGCTTTGCACGAAGGTTCCCCTTGGTATATGTACAAAATGGCCTGTCTCTATTATTCATTATCTTTGCTCTTTTGATACTATTGCAGTTTCAAAATTTCGTAATTCACTTGGCGACAGAAGGGATTTGTCATAACAGTTGTTTAATAATTTGGTGTATTCATTTTTTTTTTGCAGAATTGATAAACAGTATATTCTTTCCACATTTTGTTTTTCCTTAATACATCGCTGTTTTCAAAATCTATTGCAGTCTATGCAGAGTCTCTAATAAGAGGTATTGTGGGGAAGGTCACATATGGAATAGCTGTCTGTTAATTAAAGAGTACCAGTAAACAATGGTAAACAATCATTTTCAATACCAGTACATTTCTGAAGATTTTGTTCAAAAAAAGGATTTTCTATTAAAAAAAAGGTCTGTGTACATATGTTAAGAATTAAAACCTTAGCCATTCATTTATATAAAAAAAATATATTTGAAGTATCATATGACTATGAACAATATCTTTCTTCATGACTTTTCTGGTCCTCTCTGTGTTATATAATGTTATCAATACAGATTTTGCTAATTGCTAAAATCTTGTTTTCTACTTATAAAATAAAGCCTGTCACTTAAAACTAAAGATAAAAAAACTGTTCATTAAAAAAATTTAGAGAACGACCTCTTGTATATGATTCCTGATATATTGATTATTGATAAAAGCTAGCTATTGACAATATGTGTACCAAGAGAGCTATAATATTATCATTACTTTCTTTTGCAGAACTAAAACATACCTGGTGCCTGCTGAATTTAACCAGGTGTTGTCTTGACAGGGTCTGCAATCTCTTTCTCTTTGGTTTGTACCAGCATTTAGATATAAGTTGCCATTCAGCTCTCTTTCAACTTCAAATATACAATGTGTATAAAATTTCAAATATTTTATGATTAAAAAAAAATGTTGGTTATATGTTAATATGACAGAAACCAGGTAACTAGGCCTCCATTCAGCTTACTTTCAACTACAAATACATATACAATTTATATATAAACATTTTACACAAGAAATTGCACATGTTGTCCTGATAAAACCTTGGGCTCCACTCATAATTTAAAGTATTTAAAAATAAGCAGCTATGAACACAATCCATACATGATACTTCTGTCTTGTGCATAATGCAATTATTGTCAGAATAAAATCAAATTTGTATTGAGAAATCATCTTATCAGAAGTATATTTGTTCTGTATCCATTGATCTTTGAAAATTGCCTAAACTGTGACTGTTGTATCAGGCCAAAATTAAAAATATGTTCGCTTCCCCTCCCGCCACCCAGGTCTTATATAAGCCCCAGGGTCAAAAAATTCATTTCCACAAAAAAATCTGATTTTTTTTTATCCTGAATAATTTTTGAAAGTGCTTGTTAGCAAAAGGGTTGATAATCTAATCAAATACACTCAAATTGAGCACAAACAACTGATAAGTGGCTTCAACTGGACAAGTCAAACCATCCATGTGAACATGCTATGACATCCAGTTAAAAAAAAAAAAAATTTAAATGCCTGCCTGGTCAGTTTACAAAGGATTGACCCTGGGGAGGGGAAAAAGACATTCTTTTAAATGTGGCCTCAAAGAGATTCATAGCACTAGAACAACAAACCAGAAAAAAATCAAAATTAAAAGCAAACCTGCATTCACCAAATCAAACAATGATGTATAATTTGTAATAATTTGATCCATGCAAACAGGAGCATGTTAAGGATCTCCATAACATGCTTTATGATGGGGCAGTGTTAATACTGTTATTTTTAACTTCTCTATCACGATCATCATAGATAAATCTCCTTCTTGGACCTGTCATCTTTAAATAAATGTGCAATAGTTAAAAGTTGAAATCAGGGATCTCCAAGGCACAAAATATTGTGTTCATACTCCCAGCAGTGGATACAAGTTTGTAAATTATGTGAATTCTGAATTGAATTTTAAAACAATACCTGGAGTATTTTTGTCACCATAAGTAAAGCATTCCAAAAAACAAATTCCTGGAGTATTTTTGTCACCATAAGTAAAGCATTCCAAAAAACAAATTCCTCAAGTATTTTTGTCACCATAAGTAAAGCATTTTAACATGCTCAAATCAACAATTGCCTGGAGTATTTTTGTCACCATAAGTAAAGCATTTCAAATTAACAAATGCCTTGAGTATTTTTGTCACCATAATGAAAGCATTCCAAATTAACAAATGCCCTGAGTATTTTTGTCACCACAATGAAAGCATTCCAAATTAACAAATGCCCTGAGTATTTTTGTCACCATAATGAAAGCATTCCAAATAAACAAATACCTGGCGTAATTCTGGTTCCACATGTAAGACATTCACCATTAACAATACCAAGGGTACCGCAATCCACACAGCCCCAGCCATCAGCTGACCTAGCCTGTAATATACATTTATTTTAAAGTATGTTTAGATTTATATCTAGAAGGTTAAATGAAAGTGTAGATTAAAAGTGTAGTATAAAAAATGCAAACACTGTCCATGACAATTTTACTTTCTTAAAAGCCAATTCAACTTATAAACAAGAGGCTCTCAAGAGCCTGAATCGCTCACCTGGTAAACAATGCCTTATTAACTAAATTAATAAATTAATGTTTGTTGTAAATTAAACATTTTTGACAAAATAGAAAATAAAACACAAACTTTATTTTATACACCCTACTGATCATTCAAATGAAGTTTGGTTGAATTTGGTTGAGTAGTTTTAGAGGAGAAGATTTTTTAAAGTTAGCAAATATGATGAACAAATTGTGAAAAATTGTCATTAAAGGACAATAACCCCTTAAGGGGTCAATTGACAATTTTGGTCATATTAACTTATTTGTAGATCTTACTTTGCTGATCATTTTTGCTGTTTACAGTTTATCTTTATCTATAATAATATTCAAGGTAATGACCAAAAACTGCAAAATTTCCTTAAAATTACCAATTAAGTGGCAGCAACCCAACAATGGGTTGTTTGATTCATCTGAAAATTTCAGGGCTGATAGATCTTGACATAATGAACATTTTTACCCCAGTCAGATTTGCTCTAAATGCTTTAGTTTTTGAGATATAAGCCAAAAACTGCATTTGACCCCTATGTTCTATTTTAAGTAACGGTGGCCATGTTTTTTGACGGATCAAAAATCGAGGCACAAACTTTGTGCAGGATAATCTAAGGAACAATCATGCTAAGTTTCATCCAAATCCATTCAGTGGTTTCAGAGGAGAAGATGTTTGAAAAATTGTTAACGACGACAGACAGTGACGACGGACGCCAAGTGATGAGAAAAGCTCACATTTCCTTTTAGGAAAGGTGAGCTAATAATAATTTTCTCCAAGATGAAAAGTATGCATATGTAAGGGATTTAGTGTTAAAACCTCATAAAAAATATCAGAGAAACACACGACCTTGTACAATTCAAATATTTATATATATATTTTATATTTATACATTTTCAGCAAAATATTATAAAATCAAGTGAGAGAAAAAAAAGTAAATAAATAAGTGGGGTTTGCCACATCTCTGAAGTAGCAACTCTCAAATACTTTTTTATTTAACAAATAATACCTGTATGACTATTTCAATAGTTTATTTTACAATGTTATGTAAAATACTGTATGTTGTATCAATTATATATGTTATGTGTATATGCCCCCCTGGGGACCTAATTTGGAAAATAAAATTTATTTTATCTTATCTTATCTTATCTTATATCTTTAGAATTTCAGTATCTTTCACCTATATTCTAGCTATAGGTCCATGAGACTTATGAGGTTTTATAGCAAAAGTTCCCTCTGGAATACTTTAATACTTGACGTTAAATTAGAACTTAATTTACTGTACAAGATTGTCCAACAACTGCCAAATAATAGTTTTTTCACTTCATTGATGTAAAAGTCACTAATCATGCTAATCAGTTATTAATATATAAAACATGTAACATATACAGGTATCAAACTGTACATGCTGTAATGGACATATCCAAGAAAGTCATTAAACCCAGTGTTCCCCACAGGGTCTTAAAGCACCATGGAACCCTGATGCTATATTTTCTACCATAATGCTGTCCTGGATGGTTTTGTTATACAATCATGAATGTATAGGGGCCATGGTGCTATATTTTTTGGTAAACCAGTGCTACATGTATGTTAATTTCCATGTTGCTATTTAAAAATTCAGGGGAGAACACTGATTAACCACCGATTAGGCTCCACTATATGCCTACTGTCTACATCATGTACCAGTACATGAAGAAACACTTACCTGATTGGCTGGACATTTGGCACAAGTCACTTTTCCACCTCCAAAATTTCTTGTATAATAGTAACCAGGATTGCAAATACAATTTAAACCTGCAACAGATATTAATCTGGAATAAATATTTCTGTTCCTTCTATTGTATATCAAACATGACAGGCAAACTTGAATGATAATGGTATCAGTAATGTTATAAATTTAGATCAGGCATGGTAAGCAAATATATAGAGTATGTTAATTTGTAAAATAATAAAAAGTTAGACATGTTGATTTTTTTTTAAATCCTGTACACTTGTCACATGTTTTATATAAGGGTTGAACTGGTCAATGATATTGAAAAATGTGTTTCAGACATTGCTCTGGTTAGACCAAGAATTAAATTGGAATAGATTGAATGCCATGGTTTTTTTTACTTGACTGACCATGCTGACTTTGGTCCCTAGTACATGGAATTAACAAAAGTAGTGGGAACCAGTGAGTATATTTGTTAATCTCGGATGATGGGACGTCATGAACATGATTGATTAGTTTTTTAAGTTACAAACAATGCAGAGCAGAGTCGACTAGTGAACAACTCTTAATATTTTAAATAAACGGTCATGTCTATAATTGTAGTGGGTGACCATGAATAATTTTATTTTAATCAATTAGATAGTACATGTACTAAGGCCAAACAATTTCCTTATATTGGTAAATTTATAATGGGTATTTTTCACTGTAAACGCCTCAACCTGTTTAATCATATATGGTGATGTTTGAAAATGTTTTTTTTTTTTATTCTTAAGAATTTTAGAATTTAAATTTTCACATGGAGATACTGCGATATTTATGTATTTAATGTTTATGTCTATTAAATATGAGACTGTTTTATTTATCTTGGTTATTTGTTAAGGGGGTTCACGGGTCTAAATCATTTATATAGGATTTGTCTACATTTTTCTATAAATAAATTTTATCTTATAGCTAATAGAAAAATAAAATAAAAAAGTGGGGTCACCGTTTATTTGCGCTCACAATCAAAAAAAGAAATTTATAACAGAAATCGCTCAAATTTTACAATAATTTAGTTTAAGTACAGCTTATATGGAAATTATATTAAAAAATATAGGTCACCGATGAGTTAAAAAAGATATTTCAATTTTAAAGCCAAAAAATGGCATTTTTCCACCAAAGGGAGATAATTTGGAACTTTTTCAATGATCTATACATTTAAAAAGTCATCTGGAGATCACACGAAGTGATTATTTTTTTTTTTATTTTTGTACCCTATGATAAAGTAACAACTACAAAAGGTAACAAAATAAATTTGTAATGAAAAACAAATGTTTAATTTTTTTCTGAAATTTTTATACCCTCGAGCCTCCTTAAATGAGCGATAACATTGCTTGGTGCAGTTGTCGTATATCTTGTCATTTCAAGGTTTCTTTATATATACATCATTTATTGTTTATTTGTATTGTCCGTATGCCTGAAGTCCCAGAGTGAAACACAGACCAAACCCTCTCTACCAGTAACGCAAACGGCTGTGCTAGCGGGGTATAATTTCATGAGACAAATTTATTAAATTATGAAAAGGATATCTGTTTACATTGAATTATTTATCGTGAAGACTGCAGTGCAATCATCAGATCATTACAATACAATACTCAATAGTTGTTACCTAAGAGGGAGCATCTTAAAGTTGTATCCAAACTAAATTTATTTTTACACTAACTGAAGGAATGAAAAAAAATGTCCATCAAAATCCAAAAAAAGATTTTATCTTTCTAAAAAACAAAGTGCATTATAAATGTTTTATTCTGTTATCCGGCGTGACGTAGCAGCACTTAGATACAGCATCCGGGCATCACTGTAGGTGACGCTTTTCCATCGATACGCTGATCATCCTATATCCGAGGGGTATTTGAAATAATAGAGCCTGTTAATTATTGGTAATAAACATTTGTTATCAGGTGACAAGGTGTGAAAAAGATAAAAAAAAAAATCTTTTATCTTTGTCAATTGTCAATCTGAATTAACTATTTTAATTTTGATTAATAATTTTTACTTACGTTTATGAATGAAGCACTGATGAAGTCGATGCATATGTATATTTTTATATTTATCGAAAATTGAATTAATCTGATTCAAATTTTATCAAAACCTGGGACTGTTACTCTAACCATATGATGTCCCAGATTAAAATAAACTTTATATATTATATAGTATTATATGTCATTTTATAAATATTTCGAAACTTTGGTAATTACATATCTTTCAAATTCCGGGTAGTCTGTGTTCAAGGCAAGCCGTTTATACAATTACATGTATATTTATTGTACATTTAGAGTGAACCTTTAAAAACATTTACTTGTAATGAATTTTCAATAAAGTGTCATATTTTGACCGATTAATTAATTTGATACAGAAATTGTAGAAAAATTTATGCAACGCCACCATTACTGACCGGCTATAAACAGTTACGTTGGAAAACAAGAATTTTCACGTACCAGCACACACTGACTGAAATAGAACTCTCTGCATGTTAAACACGCTAAAAATAAGATACTTGTCTTACGTGATGTATCTAGCTTCTCTCAAGATCAAAATGCATCAGTACTACTTATGTGCCACAATTATGAGTTCAGAGGCACAAACAATTGCAAAGTCAACATGTACAATAAATTCTCAAACTGCAGGAGTTGGTTACATTGAAAGTGATATGCGGTACTATTGAATAGGGATGATCTCACCATGTTCAATTTCCGACACTCTATCACCAAATTTTGAAGCTATTGAAAAAAGTAAAATCACATTTAAATACTGAACTCCGAGGAAAATTAAAAAAAGAAAGTCCCTAATCAAATGGCAAAATCATAAGCCCAAACACATCAAACGAATGGATAACAACTGTCATATTCCTGACTTGGTACAGGCATTTTCTTATGTAGAAAGGGCTTTAACTTATTACATGTAAAACTTGAACATTACTGATTGCCAATTAGACAACTATCTACTAGAGACCAAATTACATATAAGTTAACAACTATAGGCTATCGTACGGCCTATAACAATGAGAAAAATCCATAACGCATAGTAAGCTATAAAAGGCCCCAAAATGAAAAATGTAAAAAATAAAATCAAACGAGAAAACTAACGACCTGATATAAGAACAAAACAAGAAACGAAAAACAAATATGATATACAGCAACAACCATCGGCTGAATACAGGCTCCTAATTTGGACTCTATACACACACAGAATGTGGCGGGATAAACTTGTTTGCTGGCGTCATTAATTCTATTAACCTCCAGAACATGACTGTCATGAAGGGTTGAAGTAAGAATTCTACATTGTTATGGATAATTCTTGAAAGGTACATATTGTCAATGTCACGAATAGCTGATTATGAAAATGCAAGAGGTGTGATTGTTTTACACGTCGCTTATAAGGTAACTTGAAACTAAACACTTTTGTTTGTAAGCCAAGCTTAAAATAAACTTTACAGTTATCTTCAAATTACGCATAGAAAAAATAAAAATTTACTGACAACCAAAAAACCAAAAACAGTATAGTAAGCTCATATTTCGTTCAGATGTCCATCGCAATGAAGAAATGGATGCTGTTACAGGCATAGGTGACACAGGAAAAGTTGCTTTATATTTATTTTCTTTGTTCCTTCACTATACATCGCGATTCAACACCAATTTCACACTTTGTACTGCTAGATCTGGTGATGCGAAGTTGATTTTTTTACTTCACAATCATCTTGCATTTCCCCATTTTTAACTCTTTGAGATGCTAAAAGCAATGAAAAAACGGTGCCGGGTAGGTTGCTTCTGCTCGCGACATGCATATACATTATGTAGATATACAAGTAAAATAAATAATAAGATGTATATGATATATATGCCATGTAGAATGATTTTATAATTAAAATCAAAGCACTGTAAGCGCTGTAGGCAGTTAACCAAAAACCAAGCCAAACATAATTATAAAAACTGTTGCAATGACGAATGTTGCTTCAATTTGTTTTTTTAAAGATTTTAAAAAGAACAAACATTAAACATTCATATATTGTACATTTATGTTCATTTAATGAATTAATCATTAAGGCAAATAATTCATATTTTGTCAAAGTTTTTAAAAGCAACGCATATATCAAGTATATTTTTTTCATGGTCATGAGTCTGCAGTGATACAAGTTTGCAATGATTGCAGTTCTTCTAGTTGATAGTTAACGTTGGTATTAGTTGACTGTTAGTAGTTCAAGTTGACTTTAATACGAGCTTGTAAAAGTATGAATGGACTTGCTTCCCTGGAAAGAAAACTGAGTTTGTGTTCAACAGTACAAAAGTTATGGGACACAAATCAGACAAATGTTTACTACTACAGGGATCAAAGGTGAGGTCTGACTAACCTGTCCATAGTAAATGTAAATGTCCCCCATCTTCAACCCAAGTCTATGATTTCTGAGTTAAAATAAATAAAATGGAATAAAATGACAGGTAATTATAAAAACAGTTGGTCAAACATTCTTGGGCTTGAAAGATATGTTTTCTTTAAAATGAGCCATATGAAAATGAAAATTTTTATAGGACCAGAAATAATTCAAATTATAATTAAGGTAAATTCTTTAAACCTACTAATTATTTTCCATCAATAAAATTTTATAATTATCAAAAAAATGATTGTAACATAATGCTGTTACGAAGTCTTTCAAACAAAGCTCCCAAAATTATTCATTCCCATGGTCGCCTGAAATTGTACAAGGTCTAGTACACATTGGTTAGGTCTAGCAAAGTGACATGCATATGTGACGCCCATATAAGATTGCCATTGTATGTCATTCAATCTTTTTGAAATGACAAACAGGAATGAATATGGTTTAGTTTAGGAGTTGGTATTTCAATCTTATACAAGTTCTCAAAACACACACAAAAGGGGTGGGGTAACCCTAGGGACTACCCTTATATTTCATTTAATGTGTTATCTTGTCCCATACATGAATATATATGGTTTGGGGTGGGAATCTCAACCGTTATCAAGTTTTCAAACAGGGGGGGGGGGGGGGGTGATCCTAGTGACTTCCCCTATATTTCATTTGATTTGTTATATTGTTCAATACATGAATATATATGGTTGAGGGGTGGGGATCTCATCTGTTTCTAAGTTATCAAACAGGAGTGGATAGGGTGGCCCCAAGGACTCTCCCTATATTTCATTTGCTTAGTTCTCATACATGAATATATATGGTTTAATTTAAAGGTGGGGATCTCGACTGTTTCCAATTTCTCAATCAGGAGGGGTGGGGTGACTGCAGGGACTCCCCCTATATTTCATTTAATTTAGAGGTGGGGATCCCAAATGTTTCCAAGTTCTCAAATAGGAGGGGTGGGGTGACCCCCAGGGAATCCCCCTATATTTCATTTGATTAGTTAAATTGTCCCCTACATGAAGATATATGGTTTAGGGGAGGGGATCTCGACCGTTACCAAATTCTCAAACAGGAGGGGTGGGGTGACCCCGAGGGACTCCACCTATATTTCATTTGATTATATATATATATTGTCCCATACATGAATAAATACTGTTTAGGGGTGGGGATCTCGACTGTTTCCAAGTTCTAAAACATGGAGGGATGGGGTGACCCTAGGGACTTCCCCTATATTTAATTTGATTAGTTATTTAGTCTCTGACATACATGAATGTATATGGATCTCATCCGTTTCAAAGTTATCAAACAGGAGGAGGTAGAGTGGCCCAATGGACTCCACCTATATATCATATGATTTGCTTACATTCAGGTATCATATAATATAGTTGCACTATTTGTGTCTGTCCCAAGTCAGGAGCCTGTAACTCAGTGGTTGTCGTTTGTTTATGTGTTACATATTTGTTTTTTGTTATTTTTTTTATATAAATAGGGCCGTTAGTTTTCTCGTTTGAATTGTTTTACATTGTCTTATCAGGGCCTTTTATAGCTGACTATAGTGTATGGGCTTTGCTCCTTGTTGAAGGCCGTACGATGACCTATAGTTGTTTATGTCTGTGTCATTTTGGTCTCTTGTGGATAGTTGTCTCATTGGCAATCATACCACATCTTTTTTTTTTTATATAAGAAACTTTCAGCTATTTTAACTGACCTATCAAAATTGAGAAGAAAAAAATACCCCTTGAAATTGCAGTAATATGTTTAACTTTAAAAGCATCTAACATGCATTACCAACATTTATCACTGATAAAGAAAATTTATACTGTTACCAGGAACATATATATTGTCAGATAAACTGTTCCCAGCTGTCACATTGTATTGGATTTTGACATTAAAATTGGTGTACAAACTATTTTCTGCTTTTTCTTTCTTTTACATATATGTTTTGGTTTTCAATTCTAGTGTTTATATTTCTTTACCATGCAAAGATGTATTTTGTCACCTGTCTGAATTTTTTTTAGTTAATAGCCAAAACCCGGGATTACCCTTATCCGTTTCCGGAATCGGATCCGATATTATAATTGTCTTCTCGCGGCAGCCATTTTGTTGTTTTTGACAGATAGTGAGATACGATTTTACTCGGATTTACACATTATATGTCGGCGATTTTCTGTATAAAGCTAGCAGTTGAACAAATTGAACATCGCTGTCATAAATAGTAATGATTAAAATAAGTTTGTGATCGTTTATTAGATCGAAACTTTGGTAAAAACGTTTGCAAAGTTATTTTTATTTTCTTTCAAGGTCCGTCGGGCATGTCGGGCGTAGCTAGTAACCAAGTAGAAAGTCCGACTGCAAAAGTGGAATGTCGCAGACCTCGGACAACCGCTTATTTGAACCCCTGCGTCCAAATTGAAAAGATACGAACATTTCGTCTTCTAATTCAAAATTGCCGCCAACAGCGTGATCAGTTGGACTTATATTAATAGACTACTGATGTAGTTGACTACGTATTGACGACAAACAATATTCCTACGACTTTTGCAATTTGGGAAATCTTAACCACTTGTCTTTAGAGATTTACGGCGATTAAATATTTCATACATTTGTTCTTTGACATCATAGCCAAAAGCTCAGGGGATAATAAACTACATAAGGATTCCTAATGTGCTCTACTTTCTATGTGCAACTTCAAAACTTTTGGGAAAATCGACGATCATTTAAGGTTTTTCTGGTCATATTTTTTGTAATCCAGAATGAAAAGTATGAAAAAACTGTCCAATAAGTTATAAATAACATAGTAGCCAGCTAGATGATAACAATGGCACGTATTTCAGCATTTATTGGGTAGAACACAAATCCAGGGTGCTCGCATAAGGCAGCTTAACTGCCTAAAAAATCACCAACCCATGAGAAAAATTATCTTCTTTCTCCGGCTGAGTGTTATGTGTATTCCTTTCGACAGTAACCAAATTATATTCAAAAATAAGTTTTTCTGTGGGTTAATGTTTTAAAGTGCGTTTTTTTTTTAATGTCTTCAAATGTTTATCATCTCAATCAATGAATATTCATACACCTTTAATAAGTAATGTCTTCGTTCGCGTTTCTGAATTAACATCATAACATCAACATTTTGTTGTTAAAGTTTAGAAGAAATTCTAGTATTCTTAATTACCGCTGTCATCCTTAACTTCACACGTACCTAATAACCCGGCTGGATACCAAAAATCAACCATGGCCAGATGACCAAGTTAATATTTACCTTTCTCAACGTTTCTTTGATGTCGACATTTTTATTACCTAACTTAATTTGCACATGACCTTGATTAAGGAAAATTAAACAAGGCAAAGATTGCAAAGATGTGATATTGTATTCTCACTCAGTAAGTCGTCTCCGTTTCTACTACAGTAGAAAGAAAGAAAAATGAATGAAATAATAAGAATGGTTTTAATTAATTTTTCTGCAGATTATGAATTAATTATATACACAAGAGAGTGAAAGAATTGACTTTTAAAGCGGAAATTTGTAGGCTAGCTGCATATTAAGTGTAAAGATTAATATGGGGACGAAGTCCCCAATAACAGTAGAAAATTCAATAAAAAAAAAAATTCGGGAAAATTTCCCGAATTTTTCATTGTACTAATGAACTCAAAATCGTTCAATTTTTTTTATGTCATGTTTTGAAATCCCGGACATGCGCAGAAATGTACAATGTACTTCCTTTTTCCGGTCTCGTTTGTATGAAACTTTGAGTAAAATATATATTTATCAGTCTAGTATAAAATAGGAAGGAACGCGCAGTACCAATTTCATTTTTAATAATTCCTTGATATGAAAAAAACGTTACCTGATGATAGCGTTTCGTTGTTTACATTGCATATGACGTCATAATTTAAATAACGTCACAACTAAAATCCCTAACAACAGAACCAAAATCGGAAACGTTACGGTATTTCCGTTTCTTTTTATTTTAACAAATATTTAAGTTACAAAAAAATAATTTATACTGACTTCGTCCCCATTTACAGGTAATGCCTGCCTCATATTAATTATTTCAGCTTTTCAAGTTACGATTTTAACAAACCTACATCACAACAAGTACACGAAAAAAAATACACATTAATTCACGATGAAATTTTATTAACACGATAACCATACTAACAATGTTTCACCGCCTTATCAACGGAAATCGGCGTTACTAAGAAAGGGAGAAAACTGATTTTAAAAATGCCCGTATGTTCGGATAACAGAATTTATTGGATGTCAGTCCTTAAAACTTTTCCGTTTGAACAGGTTAGTTTGTACTCAAAGTTTGTTTTAAGGTGTAAATAGAGCCATTTCAGCATTTGTTATGATGAACATGTCTTGTTTGGGCATGATCTTACCATCAGAACTAACAGTCATAGAAGTACTATTTTCTGGACACGTTAAACATTTCAATGATGATGTTTGGTAGTATTGAAAGAACAGCCCAGTTTCTTTACAATCAGTTATGTTTTCAAAAGCTTTATATTGAGACTGACAACGAACAACAACAAAAATGTTCAATAGTAAGATCAACTTCGCGCACTTGTCTTCCATGATTGTTGTGAGCTGTTGTTGTCGAGTAGTCAAGATCGTCAGAACGCTTTTTATCACATAAAAATGTATTCAAACTATTCAAGCCTTTATTGATATAGTTATGAAATTTTTAAAAATTCAAAAAACTTTTCTTTGAAATTGGTGAATGTAATAAATCACATCTGGTTATTTTTGCCATTTCAAATGTAATTTTCAATTCACTAATATTTATCCCGTTTCGGTGACTTCCGGTTACTTTTTATCATTTGGTCGCCATTTTTACAGTAAAACAGCAAAATGCTACATGGAGAAAAAGATCGTTTTCACGTAACCAGTGACTTGCTTGCAATAACTACATGACCAATCTGTTAAACAATACATTAGGTACACTAAAAATTCATTTTAGCCGCTAATATTTCCTATACAATGTTATTTGCAGACCATGTTTTCCATGCAAGTACGCGTGGTTTTCTGATTTATCGACACAGCTTTACCGTAAAAAGTACTGTAATGGCATGTTTAAGTGGGCACGATTGGTCTCAATATGTTAGGGTACAAACGTTCACATGCGGTTAAAATTCCCTTTATATATGTAAGTTCTGTGGAAAAATTGCATGCAATGCCAATGTAATGATGTATTGGAAAAGTTTCGTCCATGGTTGATGGTTCCATGTCGGCCTTGGTCGTTTCGGCCATGTTATAAAAGAGTTCAATTCAAATAACATTTTATGTAAAGAGATTTTGCTGTATATTCCGTTTCAAACGTGAAAATTACTTATTTACAGGTGTTGACATGAAGTATAATTGATAATTATATGATTTGTCCATAATTTAAAACAAAGGCAACAGAATCGAAGTATACTGCTGTTTAAAACTAAAGTCATAAATCGAATGAGACACACGAATCTGGGGTTACAAACTAAAACCGAGGGAAACACATCAACTACATTGTATAAGAGGAAAACAACAGAAACACTGAAGTGCAACAAAAAACAAACGACAATGCAATATTTACGAATAAACAAACTATTCGATAACAACTGCCATATTCCTGACTTGGTAAAGGACATTAATTATAAGAAAAAAATGTAGGTTGAAATTGGTCTTGTGGCTAGCCAAACTTTATACTTACACATGTTCAAGGCAATGTAAATATACCCCTAAAATGACAACATTACATGACAGGAAAACAGTACAAATAAATGCAAGAACAAGGACAGAGAAATGCAAACATAAATAATATAATAGGACATTTAGACACGTTGAACACAAAGTTACAGAATATAAAAAAATACGTAAAATAATTTATGTGTCAGAGTACAAAAAAAAGCATTTATCATGTTTATGGTACTGCTACTGTTTACCAAACTTGGTATTTTTGTACATCTTGGTTTATAGAAGTGAAAATATATAAGGCTCAATAAAAAAGAATTAAAAACTGTCTACATGTGGCCTCGTGAGCTTTCAAGAATTTTTGCCACTAAACCAGTTGGTAGCCCGTCTGTTAACCCTAAAAACATGTTCACCCAGAGTTTATTTGCCCTTGGTTTTTCAGTCCATAGAGTACTGTATTCTTTCACCCTACTATTATTTTAACATGATTAAAATCATGGTACTATTTTTAAGATTTTATTAATAACATGTAAGTCTGTTTTTCTCCTATGATAGTTTTGTTCATCTTGGTCAAAGTTATAAATGTAAGAGTATTAAAAATTAATATACCAGGGAACAGGATTACACACTGAAACAAAATGGGATTTAAACATGGTGAATCATTACAAGATAAGTTTTCATAGACAAAGTAATCCAACTACAGCAACATATCTAATTTTGCATTCAAAACAAAATTTGTTTGTGTTGCATGTTACACAATCTTAAGAATCAAAGCACTCTACAAATTTATTTACAAAATAATGCCGCTCACTTCTGCAGTGATCACCCATACCCAAACAGCTAAATGGGACCCATATTGATTTTTTTTTTTAAAAGAAGTCAGACAAAATTAAATTGACAAAGTAGAATCCTGACAGCCAATTCTGGTCATTTTGAAATTTTATAAATTTAAGGCCATATTTGGCCTAAAGTGAAACTTGAGCTTGCCTATCATGTCCATTAACAAAAATTGTGAATATCTTGTTTTAAGTAGTTTAATGGCTAAGTTTTATTGCAAAACTTTTGGACATTGTAAAATAGACTTTTTTTACAAAGAAAATGGTTTTGTTTTATCAAGAACTTCATACATATTGTATAATACTATAATAATAATTGCTATAGAATAATGGTCTTCCAGTACTCTTAATTTCATCAACAGATGAGAAGAGGTAGGAGGGGTCCTGATCCCGAAATCCTGGGCTTAAAAACATGAAATCCTGAAATCCCAGGCTTAAAAATGCGAAATCCTGAAGTCCCGAAAATCGAAAAAAAGATTTCCCAAATCCCAAAAGGGTCAATCCCGAAATGCCAAGCTTAAAAACACCCGATCCAGGAGTCCTGATTAAGGTCCTATCCCCCCTCACAGATTGTAAGCATGCCGTGACCTTAACTAACTATAAATCTTTCATAGAAATTTTGGAAATAATGTAATGTAAGAACCCTAAATCAATGTTAAAAGAAGGTAATGTTAACTGATTCTCAAAAAAATTAATTAAATATGATTGATAACCCTTAATTGAACAACTTATGACAAACTTCAATTTGGAACACATTGAGAACATAGAAATGACAAGTAAACATTGCACTGTGACTGTCATCAACGGCTCTTAAGAAATATTTCTGCCAGCTGGTCTATTTATGTCTTACCTCAATTTTAATCCCTTAAGACTAATTATATACATGTAAATACTGCAACGTAAGCTTAAGGTAATCATGATAATCAGTTGGGCATCAAATAAACAATGATGATTGTCAGACATAAAAACGATATTAAACTTGAATTTATATGATACAAACTCAATGTACTGACTAAAGTTTTTAATTGACAATTCATCAATCAAAGTATGGGAAATACAACATAAACATTTGTACATGCTTATACCTACCTTGCCCTTAGAATCTTTATTCATGCTAAATAATATTTTCAAAAAAAACTTTACTTGCATTTTTCGAAATCACATTTACTTATACCAAATGTTGACTTAGTTTAAACATATTTATTTATAGTGGATTGGGAAACAAGTTTTGCAACTTATATTAATCCCTTTCCACTTTGCGGGTGCAAGTGCTGCCTTGTAGCTGCATTAGTCTGCTCTTCTTAGAAATCTACAAGGGTGTCTTTAACGTGCAAGAGATATGGCTCTCTCTTAACACGGGTCAGCCATTTATTGTCCCCTTCTGACGGACTATCATCATTTCCTCAAGACCATACTTGCAAATGGTGTCAAAGGAGAGCCGAAAATTCAGTCCCTGAAATTTTCATCCCGAACGGGAATCGATCCAGGAACCTGTCAGTAGTCTGATGCACTACACCACGACTCTCAAAATGTTGACTTGACAATCATGACAATGTAGACAATGGTAAAACACGGACCAGGGTATGTAAGGAAAATCCTAGATAATCCTTGATGTTGAATGAACATTAGTAAAAAGCATGATTTAAGTTTAAAGTAGATCTTTCAACATTGTTTCTTCCAAAAAAAAATACAACCAAGAACAAATGTTAATGATTCTCAAATTATTTGAGTGGAAAACATTTATTTGCACAGATTAATGGGAGCATTTTGTTAACTTTGTCACAATGCAAGCATTGCTTTGACAAGTCATACTACCAGAAAGTAATTAACCTTCATTAAAACATCAATGAATACATTAATATTGCCATAACCAAAGTACATCCTCACTTACCTGAATCGTTCTCAAATGTATAATATAGTGTTTAAAAGACTAAAACAATGCAAGAAAATCCATGAAATAAGGTGAACCATGTCACCCTGGATATTGCACAAATGCCATGGTAATGGATTGAAAACTGGGTACAGAAAAACTTGGATCTTTACCAATAAATCATTAATGCCTTGTAGTTTTCCTTAAATAAGAAAGTTGAAATCCCTATCATCATGATAACAGATCTCAGAACCTACCAATCTATAATGGAAACAGCTACAGTCCTCAGAGAATGCAAGGCAATCAATACAAAATATTACAATGAATTAACGATATAATGAACACTATCAAGCACTCATCTCTGCTCCATTCAGTTCTATATTTTGCACCTTTTGTTCTAGGAATTTATGTCAAACAATGAAATTTCTGCCTCCACAACTATGTATCATGATTAACCCTTAAAAAGGATTTTAAAACAGATATGTATTTAAATCAGATTTCCAAGGATGCAATAAAAAACTTATATAGAATTTTAATAACCCCTACTAATTTCAACAGTGAAATTTTTTGATGAAAATTTATTGAAACCTTGAAATTTACAGGGAAAATACTCCCACTGCTGTGAAAAATCTGTTAAGAAAGTATCAGTAATGAGTTCATTATGTAAAGCCATTATTATAGCATTTTTTCAACTAAAATAGAATTAGCAGCTAAATGGTAGCATCAAAGGCATAAACCTTGCTACTTAAAAGTACAAATGTAGTAAAAAGTTCATTTTTTTCAATTTTACTAATTAAAAGATATTATTTAAACCTATGTCATGTATGTGTTTAAAATTTTGGTAAAACTACAAAATCACAATTTGTGACAAAACTTCGAATTTGCTACTCAAATAAGTCCCCTGACTTGTATTTAATTGTATACTACATGTACATGTATCATGCAAACTATCAAGCTTCAAAATTTAAACAATATTAATAAATGCGATACTAATACTAATAGTATACAGATCAGACACATATAAACGACATAACAATGCAGTTCTCTTTCACACTACAGTAACTGACACATGAAGAAACTTTGTAAACTAAAATTCTTCACTTAAGAAATAAACAACTCTCTGAAAGTTTCAATGCATAATGATAGCAATTGCCAATACTGAAAAAAAAGAAGTTTTGTTTGTATACATTTGTGTATGAGTTTGACATGTATGTTCTGACATTATATTTCATGTTCATGTACATGTATCTTGATTTAACGGTTTTTACAGATTTTGTTTCTGTACTGTCTTTCTGTCTTTAAGAACTGAAAGTGTCATAATCTTATTACTGCAACAGTTCCAAGTGATACATATATATAGCTCAAGCAGAATGTTGGTGTACCCCTTTAAAAAAATCTTGGATTTTGTGATTCCTTTTCTTTTGCAAATCGGTTTCTCATATATATCTCATTTTGCATCATATTGATCTTTGGTGTTGTAACACCACTTGCAGCACTATTGGTTATTTCACAATGTTTGGAGAGAACCACTAACTTTTGGCTGGAAAACTAGTTGATTAAGATTGTAGTTGAACAATCCTCTCACGTGTGGGCTCAAATTCACAACATCATGATCAGTGTTGACAGACTTGTCATTCTATTGGTACACAGGTTGAACTTCTGCAACTGAGGCTTTTATCTTTTTGTATAGATCTTAATAAATATTATTAACCTAAGCAATACACATTTTTGTTGAACCAATAAACACACCTGGTAACTTGATGTCCAACCAAGTCCAACGGTGTATTTACACTTTATGTTAGTGCAATTCGTTAGAACAATCTCGATTTGATTCTCTTGGGAGATTATGCTCCTTAGGAATCAGATCCAGCATGTCCAGTTTGTACTTTATGAATTGTACTAAACAAAGTGTAATTGCTCCCAAGGAATTGTTACGATTCTTACTGTACATGGAATTATGATCAAGATTTCCTGTGTGATACATGGCCAATTGTGGACATGCTTACAAACATTTATAACAGTATATGAATTTTTTCAACTAGACATGCTAGATGTACATACATGTACAGCACTGAGGTAACATTTCAAAAGAAAAAGAAATTTTATTTAATTACAACAACAAAACCTTACTAAACTGATGAGGTAATGGCCCTATATACATGATATACAGTGTGTAGCATTATTATACTTTTTCCTTGCCAGTATCCCCTGATGTAAAGGTCAACATGTACTTCATTGATACTTTTGACTATTTTAGAGGCCTCTCATAGGGGTGTCCAAGTAATCACTTAATCACAATTTTTTTTGCCAATACATGTATAATCACAAAATCATGAATTATCTTTTTTAACAACATGAACATGATAATCATATTAATAAAAAAAAATACAGTCCTAGATTTTCAAATTTGATATTTGGTCTGGTTATCAAATAATGACTATAAAAAAGGGCCAAGTAATTACATTTATAACAAAAAATTCCACAAGCAGACTCATTTCAAAAGGCATTCTGTTAAAACAAATAATTGTAGTATAAATTACTAAAGCTATCTAAGATAAAAGTACACTTCAAGTTGAGAAAGAAATTACAAACGTGCATAAAAATCATGACTTATCACATTGCATGTTTTGTTCATGATAAAGCATCAAAATTATTTGAAACAAACTAAATCTAATAAATGACAAAAAGGATAAACTTACAGTAGTGACTCAAACATCGTTAAATTTGACCAGTGCCTGTTATTTGAAGGAGCTATGGCAGAAGATTTCTGACCTGAAGTCTCATTTAACTGGGCGTGTGCATGTGACCTTTAAAAACATTTTAAAACCCAGAATCTGCTTGTCAGGCTAAAGGCGACACATTCACTGTAGGCCATTTCCAAAGCATTAATCTTCTCCTAGTCCTTATTCTCTATTTTGTTTATTTGGCTATTTTGAAAACTTTTACATGTAATGTGAAGTTAACAAAGTCTATGTCTCAGAATCCCCTAAAAAATCTCAACAGATTATTTGCATTTAAATGTCATGGATTAAAAAAAATTGGCAATTATTTAAACACAAAATTAATGTCTGCAAGACATTCCATACAGTGGTAAAACTATCATGACTTTAGGTCACTGTATGTCCTTTAAAAAAAATAACAAATTAAGAAATCATTTACATGAAAAAGTGGACTCATTAAAGAATTCGTCATCATGGTCATGTTACATGTATGTAAATGCAAAGTTGTCATCTTTAAATTTATTCAATGCTAAACATGCTAAATCTCTTATAGGTTATGCATTTGTGAGGGGGGGATAGGAGGGGTCCTGATCCCGGGCTTATAAACACAAAAAATATTCCAAGATCTTGAAAGGGTCAATCCAGAAATCCCAAGCTTTGTAGTAATATGGGGATTTTTAACATTTGTTTGCATTTTCTGTGTGACTTATAAACTACTAAAATGTCTAAATGAACAAGTTTCTAAGGGAGCTACCATTTGATTTTTATGGGGGGGCTAGGATGAAATTTGAAAAAAATAGGCAGGACAGGAGTTTTGAGTAAAAAAAAAGGCAGGATGAGACACTTGCAAAAAAAAAAAAGTCTGGATAAACAAAAAAAAAAAGGCAGGACCGAACAGAGTGAAAAATAAAAAGGCAGGACAGAGATTACAGCTAAAAAAAAATGCAGGACAAAATTTTTCATCCTAGCCCCCCCATAAAAATCAAATGGTAGCTCCCTAACTACAATTTCCACAATGATGCCAATACATTACAATGAATTTCTGACTACATTTGTCTTAACTGTACTCGCATCCTTTTAACAAAATTAGAGTTTACAGCTAATTTCCTAATGCATGTAAAGCAAGACTTTGGTAAGCTTGCTTACTTTGTTTTTATTTTGTACAATTGTAATTGGAATAACATCCAATCAAATTTATACTATACAGGTTGAAATATGCCTATATATATTGTTGGATGATGTTAATTACAAAGCTTGATTTAACATTTATACAAACAGAGCAAGCAAGCCTACTGTACCAAAGTTTTACTCTACACGCATTGGGGAATTAGCTGTAACTATAAATTGTCTATTCCTTTGGTATAGTTGAGGTGGAGTGAATTAATAGAGGACCAGAGTGTAATAATGGAGAGCTATGTAATAAATAGTAACTTTTTTAAATTGTTGATACATGCAGTAAACTTCGCCAGAGTGAGTTGCAACCTCGCTTTACACCAAGTATCTTATTAATGTGAAATTCTTTTACCAGTTACATGTATATATATTCAATTTGTTAAATGCTCATGTTTTATATTTTTAGTCTTTCTGTCTTTTCCCAGCTTTTCTCCAGATAGTTTCAACTTTTAAGAAGATAACTGAAACAGCAGATGGTACAATCATCACCTAGCTGAACTAATTACAGATTGAAAGGACTCTTCAAGGTCAAACAGTGGTAAAATTATTTATTTTCAATTCATGTTTTGATACCCTGTTCATATTAGCCATGGTAATAACTTCTGAAATGACATATAGATCAGAAAGGTATTAAACAGCTCTTACATAGTTTGTACCCATAACTATTATTTATAAATCTGTTATGATAAAATAAGTAAAAATGAGAAAAGAAAGTAATTGTTTCATGCTACATTGTAACTTTATGTGACATTATTAGAAGTTATAACTAAGTGATCTTCAATAAATTGGGTATTTTTTCAGTAAAATGGTACGTAAGCATGATATTAAAGAGGGATAAGTTCATGAATCAACTCCTGCTGCAGGATATACATTCAAAATTAAACTAGACCATGGCCACCAGTTAGTATTAAACTGGACCATTCTATGAGAAGTGTTTTATGCCCACATAGCTGTGGAGGAGGCCTAAGTTTTACCCTTCTTTGTCTACATCTCTAAATTTGTTACTGTACTGTTTGCCTCAACAAAATGTTATGATTCTTGCACACAATGCTTATTACTACAAACACAGATCATGTCTGAATTTTGATGGGGTCCGTGCCACTTTTACCATTCTAGAGTTATGCCCTTTACGAATGAAAAAAAATGCTGAATTTTGTTTCAGATCTCTAACTTTAAGTTTGCCTATGCCAAACCTTATAACACTTATACACAATGCATATTACATGTACCACAAAACTCTACATTAAGTACAAGTTTGGGTCTTGTCGCTTCTACAGTTCTTGAGTTGTGTCCCTTTGACATATTAACATTGTATGCAAGCAAGGGTATCATCTGTGTCCCATAATGGCATTGACATATTCCCCATTTTTTTCTAAATAACTAAGATGGATAGATAGTGACTGGTTTTCTAGAAGCCTTTTCTGGTGTCAGTTTATAAAATCTTTTATTCCACTGATTCCTTAAACATTTTAAATGAAAAGATACTTTTTACTTTTGCTAGAAATAAGGGAGATAATTTGTTATTTCTGTTTGCACAAGGTCACTTAATTCTGGTGTCAAAGGATTGGTTTCTTTGCAGAGATTCCTAATATATATTAAATTTTTAATTTAGATTATAAATTTTAAAATATTTTACCACATTTATTGTACCAAAAACCTTAATTATGTCAAAAATGTGATCACAATCCAAATTCAGACAAAGTCAAGCTTGAATATTGTGTCTAAACTTGCACAACTATTCAGGGTTCAACCTCTGCAGTCGTATCAGGCTGTGCTCGGCAAAGCATTTCATTCTGATCTGAAAGCATATTATTAGCAGTGGCAGCCAGTGGTAGGGGGGTCTATTTCCTACATACAAGGTGATAGGATGGCCCCTGGAATAGGTCACCTTTTAAAGCTTGAAAATATGTGAAAAGGTCAGGAAAAACTATCAGAAATATTTCATACCATCAATAATGTTCTGTTTTATTATCTTTGTATCCTAGCATTTTATTGACCAATTTTCTCTCGTTTGAAACTTAGGTATTCAAGTTTTACACGTAAACACAGTACATGAAACCCAAACAATATGGAAAAAAGGTAACATTTTGCGGTAACAAAATCCCATCAGCACTCCCTATCAATTAAGTATTGAAATTTGAAGTGGACTTCAAGAGAGTTGGGGATTCAGAAATTTTCATGAGTGGCGGCCCACTGACCCTCTAAGAGGGGTCCTGCTCAATTCATGCTTCAGTGATTCCATACATAATCAACCAAATTTTTTCCCAGAAAAAAAAGGGGAGCCTAGGTCCCCTGGTCCCCTCTAAATCTCCCTATGATAAGATTTTGCATGCATAATCTATACAAATTCTGACAATGTTGCACTACCTGTAGCGTGAAAAACAAGTTCGGTAGCCCATACTTTTTTTTTGGAAAAACATGATTAAATCTACATTTTGACAAATTCTTTTTAAAATTCTATGGATTTTAATTATATTAAAAAAATAATGCACCATAAAATACCTATATGAAACAAAATTAGATCAAGCATTAACAAAATAACAAATAATTTCAAACAACAAAAAACTACAAAGGTATAAATGAAATATTATTTATAGTCTATAATTTCATAATTAAGCCCATGACAAATAGAATATTATGCAATTGAACATAAAGTAAACAGTTCTTACTATTCCAACATAATTAATAGGTATATATTATCTTATAAATTGGCATTGTCAATTAGGAAAATAAGCCTAATAATCCTATTTTTGTGCCAATATTTCATGCGACTTTAAGTATACTAAAATAAAAAGGAATAACCTGTTTTGAGATCCAGGATACATGTTGGGAGGTTACCAACAACTCGTCATTATCACAAAGACTGAACTGTACTTCAGATTTGGTTTATATTGTAAAGAGCATTCAAAACATGGATTTGTCACATGATCTATATTTGTGATGAAAGCTCAACAGCAAGAGTGATGTCTTCTATTCTACAAATTTACAACCTATCTGTCGTGCCTGTAGCTTCCATGGATTGATTGTTATTTTTAAAGATAATTTATAATTTCCAGTTGATAATCGTCAGAATTTGAGGTTTCTCTTAAAATCTGTTTTATTGAAGTGTAAATATTGAAGGAATTAAATTAAACAATTTTATCGCTTAAAAAATATTTTGCAACATTCCCTTTGTGAGGGGGGATAGGAGGGGTCCTGATCCCGAAATCCCGGACTTAAAAAAACGAATTCCCGAGGTCCCGAATTGAAATGAAGTAAATCCCGATGTACCGAAATCCGAAAAAAACGATTCCCAGATCCCAAAAGGGTCAATCCCGAAATCCCGAGCTTAAAAACACCCGATCCCAGGGTCCTGATAAAGGTCCTATCCCCCCTCCTTTGTTCATCAATTGTCACAAAATTACATCTTATCTTAATTATACTTATTAGTTCTGGTATGATAAGTTTATTGTTCATTGTTTCTTTGATATTCATATGGTTGACGATTTAAAAGAGGGGCGAAAGATACCAGAGTATATTCAAACTCATAAACCGATTAAAAAACTGACAACGCCATGGCTTAAAAAGAAAAAGGCAAACAGACAAATAAAAGACACAACATTAAGAACAAAAGACTAAGCAACACTAACCCAACCAAAAAGGGGGGTGTTCTTGGATGCTTTGGAAGGGGTACAAAGATGCTGCTCCACATGTCGCAACTATTGTGTTGCTCATGTTAAATATTCTTGCAATAGGTCACATTCATGAAAAGGTTACTGCATTGTAGAACGACATAAAGAACATATCTGATTTCATCTGTGAGATGGATATTCAAAAACATTCAACCAACTGGTGATGGCATCAGTATAATTTACAAAGGGATGATACAAATTTAAACTATGCAAGAAATAATTCATAAATTTACCTCAGTGTTATTAAATGTATGAACAACATTGCTCGAAATATATACCTTGTTCTTCATTTATCTCCAACAAATATATTTTAAAACTTTTTAAGCCCCACTTAGGAGCAGTCTGTTTGTTTGTTTGCCAATCTGTTCCTCTTCAGGTTTAAGTTTCGGTCAAGGTATTTTTTTTTATTCAAGTTGGAACTCCAATCAACCAGAAACTTAGTACACATGTTCCCTTTGATATGATATTTCTAATTTTGTACTGAAAAAAATTCTTGTAGTTATATGATTAGCTTGAACTTAATGCAAGTGTAGCACAAACATTATGCAGCTATTTGTATAGTCAGATGAGTAATTCCTATTGAGCATCAAACCTGTTGGCAAATTTTATGTTTTACCCTTGTCTGTCTGTCTGTGCGTCCCAAAATAGGTTTCTGTTCTCTAACTTAAGATTGCCTCGACCAAATGTTATGAAACGTATACACTGCTTATAACACCAAAACACATGTCAAGTTTAAATGTTGGTGGCGTCACTTTAACAAAAGGAAAAATTGCTGTTTTAAAAATATAAATTATGAAATTTTTGTCTTGCTTGAAGGAGTACAAAATTGAGACATATATGCTGTTTCAGGTGTTTGTCTCGCTTGAAGGAGTAAAAAATTGAGACATGTATGCTGTTTCCGGGGTCAGAGGCGTTGGAAATGTAATAGTTTTGTGATTAGGTCTAGTTTATGGTGAACCACTAGTAATAAGTCACAGATATTTGCTATGCAGATATATTAGTATTGGCATATCTCATTATCATGGAGAATACTTGGCCCCCTTATTTATGGTCCATTGACTTTGAAACTTTTGCTAAATAATCATGTATTTGTTTGTGATTAGGTCTGTTCCACAAGTGGCAAGTCAATGGTATTTGATATGCAGTTGTATTAGCATTGGCACATCTCCATTTCATGGAGATTGTTTAGCTTGATCCAGTCATGGTTCATTGACTTTGAATATTTGCAAAACTTGCTATTTTAATTTCTAAATTTGCATTGTGACATGTCTAAATTACAAAAAAGATAGACATATGTCTCTGTGATAACAGTTTATTTAAATCGGCTTTGAAAATTGGAGTTATCTTTCTTTGTCCAGAATGGTAGTTAAATCAACTACAACCAATGCTTTACACACTGCAATATTCAATTTTCTTCCCACTGATAAATTAAAGCATTTTTTACCTTTCCATGCTTACAAACACTTTGCTTACCATTCTAGGGTTAGCCCCTTTACAAATGAAAAAATAACATTTCTCATGTCTCTGTGAAAACAGTTTATTTACAATGTAAATCTTCTTTGAAAATTGGAGTTATCTTTCTTTGTCCAGAATGGTAGTTAAATCAACTACAACCAATGCTTTACACACTGCAATATTCAATTTTCTTCCCACTGATAAATTAAAGCATTTTTTACCTTTCCATGCTTACAAACACTTTGCTTACCATTCTAGGGTTATGCCCCTTTACAAATGAAAAGATAACATATCTCTCATGTCTCTGTGAAAACAGTTTATTTACAATGTAAATCTTCTTTGAAAATTGGAGTTATCTTTCTTTGTCCAGAATGGTAGTTAAATCAACTACAACCAATGCTTTACACAATGCAATATTCAATTTTCTTCCCACTGATAAATTAAAGCAATTTTCACCATTCCATGCTTACAAACACTTTGATTACCATTCTAGGGTTATGCCCCTTTATAAATGGAAAAATAACTGATTTTTTTTGTTTCCCTTCTCTATAAACTTAAGTTTGCCTCAACTTAATTTAATGAAATGTATATATAATGCTTATTACCACTAAACCCAGTTTAAGTTCAAATTTTGGTAGCTTCACTTATAAGTTCTCGAGTTATGTCCCTTTATAACATTATATGCTAGTGGGGGCATCATCTGTGTTCCATAATGGACACATTCCTCATTTATTTTCTGTCTGGTTGCTATCTAGCTAAGCAGACACTGTCTTTCTTTTTTAATTTGTATGGTTTAAAGATTTTCATTACCTTTCAACTTACAGACTTCAAGGAGAATTGCAGTCAAGATTGAGGAATTCAACTCCAAACTTAAAGAACTGAAGAAACTGTACAGTTTTATTGGTAATTTTAAATTGCAAGATAAACACATTTCTTCCATCCCCCTAATTTAATTTCTATAATGTAAGCACTACATCAGGCAGTATTCCCTGTAGAATGTCTTTAGATACATACAAATTAACCAAGTTTGAATATGGAATATATATTTTGTAATGAGACAGAACCTCAACAACACAAAATACCAAAATACATATAATAGCAAACAAATCATCCAACAATAGACCAGTGTCTGCAATATGTCAAGCTGATCATGAATCATCCAAATTGTCAATTAACTCCAATCCTTTCCTTGAAATGAAATTTTAAAAAACCTTAATAGTAGTACAACACAAATAACCAAAAGACATCCATAGAAAGGAAAGCATTATTTAACAATTATGAGGAGCTGATATAGGTCACTGCATAATTCAAGCTTCATGGTCAATGTCTATATGAGAATTAGGTCAAAATGTTTTGATTAAATTAGTGAAACAAGTATCTCAAAAAAACTAATCAGATGTTTTTTGTGGAGCCTTTGGACTTGTCGAAAAAGGGATCCTACATAACCAGTGGCAGCGTCCACAAATATTCAGTCTGTGGTTGAAATTTATATTCAATCACTTTCTTAACTATCTTGGATTTCTACCAAACTAGGACAAAGCTTGATTTTGATCAGAAGATGGAATCCACGAAGTAACTAAAAAAAAATTTTGGGACCTTTTTTAGACTAAAAACATAAAATAAGTGTAAAATGCACTTTTTGAACTGTTCTTGACTTTGGGCATGTATATTTTATAGTTGCTGTAAAGTGTAAGGGTTGGACATTTTTTATGCCGTATTCTCCACATTAATTGTCTACTATTAAATGATGGGATGATACATAGCTATGTACTAATATATTTGATGTGGGACTTGCCAGTTAAAAATGGACATGGAAAATTCTCGTTTGTTGTATGTTTAGTTAGTATCAAGATATACGCCGAAATTCGATGAATTTACAATACGGCCGACACAAGTTAAGAAACAAACAGACAATTTTTATCCAAATGTTTGGTAGAAATGTTTCCGTCAACAAGAGAAGTGAGGGGTTCCAAATCAACCAAAGGCTAGGAATGAGTCTGAAATGACAACGAATTTATGAATCTGAAGGTCGAAAAATGAAGACATTAAGGCAACACCCAGCAGGCAGGTTGCAGTCGGGTCTTGAACAAAGTATTCAATAAATCAGTTCGGCGAAGCAGACATTCCGGTCTGATATGGGATTTACATGCAAAACCCCGGCCACCAAAAAATTACGCCGTTTATTAATCATCATGTTCGTTTAATTCTAAAAAAAATCTGAAATTTTGGTTTCAAATGGCAAAAAAGTGCACAAGATTAATGTTTTCAATTTTGATACGATAAGATTTTTAAGGCAAAAAGAGTGTCAGAACTTTTCCTCTCATACATCTCAGACTGCCCCCTTCAAATCAAATGGTCCGTACCTTAGATCTTAAGCTTACTGACAGAGGATCATTATTCAGCTATGTTATTAAAAGGCTTGGCCGTGTAAATAATATTGCTGTTGAACTTTTTTGTTCCTGACATTATAATAGAGTATTACTTTCTGTTTTGTGGAATTGCGAAATAGAAGTCAATACGTTCTTGCTCAATCCTTGTCACTTTGAAGGTGTCATTCTTGTCACTCTCAGCATAAGCAATTTGTTACTGTAATTTGATTTTCAAATTGGCATAGTGACGTTTTTTCGACGCACTGGTTTACTCCACCGTAGCGAATCACAGGACTTTGACATAACCTATAATATATTACAGTAAATACGAGCGAAAAAATATCTTTTAAGTAAAGAATTGCCACATAAAAACTAAATACACAGGAAATATCAAAGTTCACGAAGTCTTTTACAAAAAAAAAAAAAGTCCAAGCAAAGGGGTACGCCCTCTACGCCCCCCTCTGGATCCGCCCCTGTCTATGGTTAAAGTTTATTAAATTTTAATAACTTTCTTAAACTATCCTGGATTTCTACCAAACTTGGACAGAAGCTAATGTTTTATGAGGGTTTGGATGGGGTTAAATGATTAAAGAATAATGCCCTTAAAAAATGAGATTAGAGAATAACGGGCAAAAAAAATGAAGATTAATAGAGAAATGCGTGGTCTAATTTTTTGAAGATTAGAGAAAAAAGGGGTGAAAATTAAATGTTTACAGAAATAACTATTTACATCCAAAATTAAATTATTTGTTTGAAACCCCCTTTCTTGAAATTTGAAATTTGTTGGAAGTTATTTTTGTGCTTCAAGTAGTAGTTTATATTGAATAGTGAACAAGCATTTATGCTGTTAACATGGCAATAAGAATGAGGTAACAGCATTTAAAAAAAATTGGGCAAGTTTCAATTAACCAAGGAATAAATTTAAGAAAGTAACAATTTTTAAAAAGATTAAAAAATTTAAATCTGAAAAGGTAAAAATTTAATATTCATACGTTAAATGCTACTAAAAAAGATTTAGAATTGACTCCTGACATCTTGAAATAAAATCCTGGAAGGTTTGAAAAATTGAACTGAAACCAAATGGACTGAATCATGAAAATTTATATTTTATTGCTTGGCTGTATTTAACACTGTTTTCGGCATAGTTCATGCATGTACATGTATAAAAATATAGTACTTAGGAAATGACAAACTGTCATATATAAGAAGATGTTGTATCAGTGCCAATGAGACAATTCTCCATGCAAGTCATAATTTGTAAGAGAAAAAGCATTATAGGTCAAAGTATGGTCTTCAACACAGAGCCTTGTCTCACACCTAACAGTAAGCGATAAAGGGCCCCAAAATGACTAGTGTAAAACCATTAAAACAGGAAAACCAACAGTCATTTTTTTTTTAAATGAGAAACACTTATGAACCACATCAACAAAAAACAACTACTGAAAATCAGGTTCCTGAATAGGTACCAACCTTCATCCTTACCTGAAACAATAGTGTTACATCACACATAGATGCAAACAAATGCAGCAGGTTTAAATAGGTACCAAACCTCACCCATACCGTAACATAAGTGTAAAATTACAACATAGAAAGACACACTATAAAATATCAGTTGAAATGGCTTAACTCAATTAAAAGACATATAAACACAAATGAACATACATAATGTTCATTTATACATTGAATTTAGCGTTTGTTTACCTTACAGATACTGAAAATTACTGATTTAACTTATAAAATTGTCCTCAGTTATTATTAGGATCATAAACATTTCACTCATGCTAGAATAATGCAGGGAAAGACTGTATTTTGTTAGAGAAAAAAATATGAATCTGTCAGAAAATTTTTAGCAGCATAATCATACATGTATGTGAACAGTAGCAATCATTTCATTTTGTTTCAGAAAAACAGTTTGTTAAGATACCTTTTCAGTGAAACATTATTAATAGATGTTGTTGTTTTTGCTTTTTCAGAGAAGCAAAGTCTGGAAGTATAGCACTGAAAAATATAGGGAAAAAATAATCATATAGGTAAAATATGCAGTATTTATAGTATATCTTCATCATTTGGGAAATATATGGTTGCATTAAATAATTTTTAAAAGTTAAACAGAAATATCACAATCATAAGTTGAAGAGACTATCAATATCATAACAAGAAGACAAACATGAAAGGACAGTTATCCGAAAACACTAAAAAAATATGAGAAACAGGAACGCCCCCTAAAATAAGTTTGATTCAAATCCAGGATTTTGAAAAAGGCAATCTTTAGAGTAGGCATTTATAAAGAATGCATTAACCATAGCATTATAGCTCCTTAAGGGGCATCCATCCCAACCAGAAATCTTCCTCTGCAAATGGTTAACTCTTGTTCCATGTGTTCTGTCAGAAGTGTTAGCAAATAAGTATCCCTAATGACAGGGCTTTCCATTGAAGCCGGTAGCCGGCGGAAATCAGCCGTTTACGGTGGCTTCAAGTGCCGGCTACTTCAATGACAAAAATATAAATTCGAAAAGAAAAAATAACTTTTTCAAATGTTTTTTGAGAGACGTATTGTCGCAAAATTGCGGTCACGATATACAAGGATGAAAAGTCATTGTTTACCTTGGGCTAAATATGGTTCACATGAATTCAGGTCACTGATTGGTTGTCTATTTAAAGTCAGAATGCATCATTTTTTTTTTCAAAGATAACAAGAGAGACGTTCCGGTGGTCATTGAACAATAACAATAGAGATATTCCGATGGTCATTAACTCGTTGGCTTTTTTTTAGGCTTTCAAAATGTGAAGACAATCAGATAGGATGACAATCTTATGTTATGGATTAATATCAGTCAAATTAAAGAAAGTGTAGTAGATCATATTGTTCAGAATCTGGAAAACAGAGAATCAAGGTCAAAAACGAAAGTAGAATATTGTCGACTCGACCTCAAATAAATAACATTTCCAAATGATTTATGTATCCGACTTATTGAACAGTTTACACAAAAAAAAAAGAGAAAATCAGAGGATATATCAATTTTCTGTCAATGTTTGAGAAATAATTGTATGATTTAAATACGCATATAAACAGTCTTTAGAGAGAAAAGGGGGGTAATTTGTTTACAAATGCACGTAGTTATACAAAATAAATCGATCAAGATTTGTAACAAACCGGATTATTATATAAATAAAACTCCTTTAAGGATGTACTTAGGTGAGGTTAGGTTAAGATTAAAAAATTAAAAATTGATACTATAAGCTGGTAGAGCATCAATTAAGGATAAAGATAATCTAAAAATCTTGATAGGTCATGGGCCTCCTTTTCGAGATATTTGAGATTTAAAATATGGCGGGAAAAGGCTGACTCAGGACTTTAACCTTATAATTGCATTGGTGTTATTTGGGTCTCAAAAAAAAAAAAATGAAAATCAAGTATCTTCAAAAATTTTGGTAAATGACCTTTCATGCGTTATTAAGTCTTATATGAAAATATAAATAGGTGTTATGGAGCAAAATATTTTACATTGTATTGTATGGAAAAACACCAATGAGTCCGAACAATTGACACAAATTCCAAAACCTCGCTTAAGTACATCCTTAAAAGTAAATGAATTTTAAGCATAAGGTAATTAGACATTATACATTATTTTATTATACCAATCATGGGCCCTTGTCGGGCAAGATACAAAAACATCATAATACAATGATTATAGAAACATTAGTGAAATATACAATACGTAATACACAAATAATAAATTGATAATATGAGCAATGTAGGATATAATTATGGTAAGAGCCATTGAGTGTAACGAGGCCGATTTAATATTAAAAGAATATGATATAAAGTTTATTAATAGGGAACCAAAAAAAAATAAAAATAGAACCAGGAATATAGTATCTCATTCTGCAGTAGTTCTCATTATGACCAGTGCACAGCAGTGAGGGACTTTTACATCACAACAATGCAAAGGTCATCAAGGGGAGATCCTTCAGAGCTAGCTACAGATACATGAGATATGAGATTACTCCAATAGTGATTCTCCTCATGATTAATGCACAGTAGCAAGGGTTGACATTGCTACTGGGCAATATTCATCAAGCGACGGTGCTCTAGAACTCGCTATAGAGAAAAAATAAAGTTCAAATTACAAGTAGTAGAGGGAGATAAATCCCATTAAAACTTTTCATGTTTCTTAATGAACATGCATAATTCTGATAATAAATTCTCATCTTCATTATTCATTAACCATATCAGTTTTTGGGAAGGGTCAACATTTTAAAAATTCTTGCAGCAATTATTTATCAAGGTAATGAAAATAAAAAAACCATAACATAAAATAAAATGAAATTTCTTTGTTTATTTTGCATGTTACAGCTGCCTATAATTTTAATTGAGCCTTCTACTTCAATTTCAAGAGAAAGCCCTGCTAATGATAACCAACTTTTTAAAGATTTCGTCCATGTTAAAATCATACAAGTGATCGTATTAGATCCATAGTAGAATGGTAGATACCTTTGACCTTACCCTTACACATTTCATAAACCTTGTGTTACATGTTAATTCTCTCATCCTCAAACACAACTGGAACAGTAAAATATAAAAACAAACAGTAGATTTATAAGTCACCATAACTTGTCAACACAGAAGTTGAAATGTAAAATATAACAAAATACAAATTGAAGAAATCGGAAAAAGAATAAACACAACCCCACTGAAAGCATTCAGAAAGAATTACATGATATTAATTTCTTATGATTTTATTTGCATTTCATAATTTCACTTATATTTACTTCAATTGATTAAAAAAAATAAAAATATTGAACAAACATTTATCTGCATCCTGTTAAAATTAGGTGAGCCTGGCTGGTCTTTTATAACTTGCATCTGCCCAATGACTACAGGCATTTAAAAGAATTTAAGACATCTGTTAGATTTGGATATAATGGGCATAGCTTGACTAACACTACATACTTTTTTCCAGTTTTGTTGTGGCGAAAGGATCCTACATTCTGTTCAGTGTCCTCAACATTGGTTCAATCTATATAATATATATTTAAAATATTTTGATATTAAACTTGAAAAGAAGCTTTAATATATATGTAGAACCCAAATCTATGGCAAATGTGACGTTAAAAACGCTAAACAAGTCAAATCTACAAGGTTGGGCGGTAAATACCACCCCCGGTATTTACCAGTGGTATTTACCGGTATTTACCGCCCCGGACAATACTCCCCAAGTGGTCAATACTGGCAAATACTGGTCAATTGAAATTTTCATGGTTGTTTTTACTATTAATTTAAGTAAAAACTTGATAAAAAGTTAAATATACATAAACTTTAATTTTTGTGCATGTGTCAGCTTTTAAAATTAATTAATTTGATATGTTTTATTCATTTATAACACATATTCCTACTGATTTAAAATTTAGTTATTATGAATTATGATATTGTATACTCAAGATACATGTAAAAATTTACATATTATTTCAACATTTATAATTCAATATATTTTTTATTCAAAATGTATGATTTTACAGGTAATTAAAATGTTTCTTTTTACCTATCACCTGGCATGGCTAGGTGTGAAGTTTTAATTTCTAAAACAACAGCCCCCAATAAAAGTTGACAGTACATGGGTTGAAAGTAATAAAAGTGATATATGTCAGAAGACTCCCTTAAACAATAAATTATTTCCTGTCTATTTGACTGTGTGACAAAACATTCTTCATGCTTGAAATAGAAATTTTGAAGCAGGGACAAAAAGTTTTTATCTTTTACTACACATTAATCAATATAGATCCCTGTTTGAATTTACAATAGAAATAGAATTGAAAGCATTAAAAATGATTTGAACACTTTCTATATTTAATTATTAATAGTAATTATAATTGACCAGGTAAAGAATGGTTTTTATAGTAATGATCACTCAAAATTTCAATCGACCAGTATTTCCCGGTAATTACCGGTATCTACCACTGGCATGGTCAATACTAGTATTGACCGCTTTTTTGCCAACCTTGCAAATCTATGGTAATTTTTTGTTTTCTCCAAATCTATGGCAGATCTGGGGAAAAGAGTAACATATAAGGTCACAATTGAATAACGCTATATTACATCTTAGCCGTCGCTAACGATGGCGGAACTCATAGAGTTTAATACCATTCAAGATGAATTTAAGGTATTTCCCTGGCAACAATTTGCGGGATGTTTAAAGGAAGGTGTGACCTATAACCCCGAAGAGGGATAAAATGTGTTGTACTGGTGGATGCCCGAGATGATCAAGGAAACCGCTATTTTCAGTACCACATTTTTGGGGGAAAGGAGTTCTAGAAGAAGTGTACCACTGGCAAAACGATTAAATGAGTGGATACAAATTTGATTTAAATCGTCATCAAATAAAAAAGATGTATTATAAACGATATTGCTGAAATAAATATAATAATTGAAAATTCAAACTTCATTTTTATTCGATACTTTTTTTTTTTTTTTGACCTTCTTGTTTGTTAAACTTGAATTTAAAGGATTTAATTAGTAGCTAGTTTAATGAATGGGTTTACCAGGTACCATGCACAGATTAAAAAATGTTTATATTTTTGCAGAGCACATCATTTAAATCTTGAAGTCTGTATAAAGATATATAAATCTATCATTTATGATTTTTTTGGAGGTTTACCATTATGGAATGTTTATATCACCAATTTTAATAGACATGCTCTTGTTATTGTATATTGCCACTTGCTTAAGACAAGTCATTGGTTGAAACATTAACTGCATTGTTTTCGATTTGCACAAAATTTGCCATAGATTTGAAAACAACATAAATCCGCCATAGATTAGGAAATAATAAAACTTACCATAGATTTGGGATGGTATGACGTCACATTTACGATAGATTAGGAATCTGCCATAGATCTGGAACCCACCATAGATTTGAGTCCTACATATATATCTGAACCAAAACTCAGCATCCATTAAAAGTTTTTATGAATTTTAGTGGTTTTTTTCCCCTAATACAGTTAACTCTCGTTGTCTCGAACTCGGTTGACTCGAAATTTCGGATGAGTCGAAATTTTCACGTGGTCCCGAACTTAGTTTCATATAAATGTATGTAATTCGACTCCTGATGAGTCGAAATTGGATGAGTCGAAATTTCGGTTGAGTCGAACTAAATTAACGATCCCAAGGTTAACAAAAGCATTCAAAATTCATTATTTATCTCGAACTAATACACGTATGTCAAAACATGACCTCCGGAATTTAAATGGATTGAAGAGTTAATCTGACAATACACGTGTAATTAAATTTACAGTCACTGACCACTGTATTGATTTATGACATGCTATTTCCATGAGTGTTTACCTGAGATTATCTTTTATAGATTTTTTATAAATAATTAGTAATACATTGTTAATGTTTAAAAAAGTATTTAAAATGTTTACAAAACAATTAATTGTGATTTAAACTAATGAGCTTGGTGTGTATAAAGTAAGGATTATGACTTCCGTTGATGATCACCTAAAAACTACTCAATCGGCGTCTTTAATCTTGTTCTGTTTTTGTTTGGAAAGAAAAAGTGAGATAAAATAAAAATGAAGAGAAATCTAAAAATATCTTGTATCCGAGAATAAAGCATTTTGTCAACTATAAACGACCTGAATAATAAAATTATCGATTGGAAATTACTCTCTCGGATAATAGCCAAAGGAACAAAATGTAACTGAAACAATTGATTAAGTAAAAATAAAGTTATTATAATAATGAAAAACCATGACATACAAATACATCGATCTGATACCAGCATATCGATCCCCTTCCCATATTCACCCGGATTTTTTTAAGCTTTACCAAGCTAAGCAAGAGTTGTGTCCCTTGTTCTGTCAAACTTCCGGTTTTCGTTTGAGTCGAACTATGTGTGTATCTCGAAATATTTTTCTGGTCCGGCTGACTTCGAGATAACGAGAGTCGACTGTAATTGATTTTGTTTTTACTGCAGATAGCATTTAGGTGCAATCTTTGATTATATTTTTTTAGACACCATTAACTTTGTCAAATATCCATAGAATTTTGTGAGACTGACATATGAATAAGATTTGATATGATTGCCAATGAGACTATTCTCTACCACATTGTTTTGTCACATTTTTTCTCGAACTTTCAGGGAATGTATGTCACTGATGAGTCTTTTGTAGACATAACACACGTCTGTCGTATATACAAAACTGGTATCTATGATGAGCTTATTTACACAAAAGCTTCATCATATTCAAAACAGAAAATCTCTGAAAAACAATTCTCTTAGCTGCCATATTTAACTGATAACTATACTAAATTTTTGTCATACAAAATTACACCTTAACACTTAACAGAAGCAATCGAATTCAGACAAGGCTATATGAAACACTTTAGAAATGTATGAAGCCAGAATCACTACTTAAAATTAATCATGCAAAAATATTTATGTTACTATGAAACAGATTATTCACAATCAAACATTGTTTAAGAGAAATGTTCACCCTGTCCTACAGTATAAACACAATACATAATAAATTAACTTTTTTTCAGAATTCAAGATGTCAGTTATAATTCGTCTCCAGAACTTGCCATGGTCAGCAAGTGCCATGGATATACGCCAGTTCTTCAAGGGACTCAACATACCCCCAGGAGGTGTTCACATCATAGGAGGAGAAAAGGGTGATGCTTTTATAGCTTTTGTAAGTGATGAGGATGCCAGAAAGGCAATGATGATGAATAATGGCTATGTTGATACAAATTCTGTGCAGCTGTTTCTTAGTAGTAAATCAGAAATGCAGAATGTTATTGGTGAGGCTAGGAATCAAAGTGCTCCAGCATCAATTGAGCAAACAACACCGCCACAAACACATCAAACACCACCTCAGCCGTATATGGCTTCAGAATATGGTAAGCCAGCAGATAAACAAGTTTATCCACCACAAGACAGACAAGCTCCAGAATTAGACAGAGGATATGATAGACCAAGCCAATCATACACACATAATGTTATGCCTGTAGGACCACAGTATGACAGACCAGATCAACATCAGGGGCATTATGATGATCAGTTAGGAAGATACCCAGACAGAACAGCAGCACCTCAAAATGTTCAGGAACAGCTTTCATACAATAGAGAAAGCCAACCAACTGAGAGGTATGGTCAGCCTCTAGAAAGAAGATATCCAGCTGGAGATACTCCAAAAGATTCATACTCTCAGCCAACACCCAATGGTGATCATGACCGTCACAGTTCCCATTCACAAGAATCAGTTGCAGACGTAGCCAGGTATGGACAACAGCCTGACAGATATGCAAAAGATAGATTTCCTGACCGATATCCACCACAGAGCAGAGATGGCTATCAAGAGAGATATCCTCCAGCATCTAGAGAGGGATTTCCTGATAGGTTTCAACCAAGATCAGATCGTGGTTCATCTGTTGAGAGTAGAACAAGCTATCCACCACCAATTGAATTGGATGAGAATAGTCGATCAAGTTCCAGAGGCCGAGATGTTATTTCCCCAAGAATGCAAGAAAGAAAAAGTGATACAGAAAAAGTTCCACTCTATCCTCCATATCCCCAACAGCAGGCATGGGAAACACTAAGACAGGACCCACAGTCAAAACCACCATTGGAACCAGGACCACCTGCACCTGGGAATCTTCAGAATGATCCTCGGAGACCATGGGATCCATTCCAGGTTCCGACTTCAAGACAAGAGAGTAGTTCAGATGTGTATCCTCCAGACCTAAATAGGTTCATACCGCCAAATGGACAAACTCAACTTCCAGTAAGTGGATTAGAAAGAGACAGAAGCTTTGACAGAAGACCTGGTTATGAGGATATAAGGGAAACGCTTCCATCACATGAGAGAAATCTACAGCTAAGTGAAAGAACTCCCCCTGGTTTTGACAGACATCATTTTAACCGTGACAATGATCCTCGTGATCAATTTGGGTACAGAGGAGATGGTTCTCAGAGAAGATATGGACTTGGACCTTCATCAGATTGGAATCAGGAAATAGATCATCGTTCTTCACCAGCTCAAAGACCACCATCTGGTTTATTAGAAACACCAGATCTGAATAAAAAAATACCTGAAATAAATCAGTATGAGGACAGTGATAGCAGAATGCATATGGGAAAAGTTGAAGACAAATTAGATGACAAAGGAAATGTTGATGAGAATGAGCCTCCACCTTTTTGGAATCCAGAGTTTGATAAAAAAATAAAACCAGACTTTAATCACCCTCCTCCAAATTTTAATATCCCTCCATCTATCAGAAATGAAAATAGAGGACCCCCATATGGTGCCCCAAGAGATGGTTTCAGACAACCAGACAAGGAAGTATATGGGTATCCACTCGGACCACCCCCAGCTGATACAAATGAAAGACCACCAGCTGCGGATGCATATGAAAGACCACCACCCAGAGATGCAAATGAAAGACTTCCACCTAGAGATGCTTATGAAAGACTTCCACCAAGAGATCCTTATGATGCACATGAAAGACCACCACCAAGAGATCTTCATGAAAGACCACCACCAAGGGATCCGTTTGAAAGGCCACCCCAAAGAGATCCACATGAAAGACCACCACCAAGGGATGCTTTTGAAAGGCCACCCCCAAGAGATCAATATGAAAGACCACCTCTCAGAGATCAATATGAAAGGCCACCCCCAAGAGATCAGTATGAAAGGCCACCTCCATCAGGAAAATTTGATAGACCAACTCCATCTGGAACATTTGATAGATCAGTTCCATCCACCCAATTTGACAGGCCACCACTTGGGTTTCCAGATAGACTTCCATATAGAGAAAGACCACCACCTTTGAGTGATGGACCGCCACATTACGACAATAAGCCTCCGCTAATTGAGAGACAATATGATCATCCAACTTATGGAGTTGATGGAAGACCTCCATCAGATGATCAATTTCTAAGAAAAGGACCATTTGGTTATAATGACAAAATTCAACCAGCATATGACCAGAAAACTGGCAGACCATCCGTGCAGTATGATGCAAAGCCTGCTGCTGATACAAGTGGTGGTTCTCCAATGGATATAGTGGATGATCAAGAAGAGAATAAAAGTGAGGATTACCCACAACCTAGAGGTTTCCAAAATCCACCATTAAGAGCTCCATTTTCCAACCTGCCAAGTTTCGACCCAAGATTTCCGAATAGACCTCCACCTGCCAGGCTACCAGATATCAGACACCCACCTCCAAGACTTGGAGTTCCAGGTTTTTCACAGCCACCATTTAACAGACCTTTAAGAGTAAATGAAAGCATTCCAGTAAGTGCAAATCAGCCAAGACCTAATACCCCATTTACATCTATAGGAACACCAGGTAATACTGTTCAGCCACTTATACCAGGACTCGTAGGTGTACCAGATCAACGTCAAAATCAACCTATACAAAGGCCACTAATTGATGATTCAAGAAACAAGTCTGATGATCTGATTGACAATAGAAATAGGAGACCTCAGGACACTGACAAAAGAGGAGAGGAGACTAAAATCCCATCAAGACTGAATGATAGGCCATCTGATGTAGATTCAAGAAATCCAAGAAGTACAGGAAGAGAGGTTAAACAAGATGTTGATACTAGACAACGCCGCGATGAAGATATGAAAAGAGATGATGAAAGAAGAGATAGAGATAGGGAAAGAGATCCTGATCGCAGGCGTGATATAGATCGTTATAGTAGAGATGATAGAAGCAGATCAGAAGTTGATAGAAGACGTTCTGATAATGATAGGAGAGATGATCGTGTCAGAGACCGAAGTAGAGACTATGACAGATCAAGAGATTATGATAGGTCTAGAGATTATAATAGATCTAGAACCGCAGACCGAGACAGGGATAGAGATAGTAGATATGATGGTAGATACAGGGATGATAGGGACAGTCGCAAATCTCCACGAGATAGTCGAGACAAAAAAGTAGACGAGTTTGGAAGAGAAAAGCGTTTTGACGATAGAGATGCAAAAAGAGAAAATGAATCAAGAACAACTCCAAGCAAAACAAGTCAGCCACCTAAATCAGATATAAACAATGCACCTAAACAAACGCCTGTTTCTCAAAGTAGTGTAAGTAAGTCTTTAATTCCACCAACAACTGTGTCTGTGCAATCTATTCCTGTACCATCAAAGCATCCAAACACACAAAATACTTCACCGAGTTTTAAATCATCATCATTTTCAAATCTACCTGTGTCTAAAGATGCTGTAATAGATAACAGATCTGTTCCAAATGCACCAGTTTCATTTAGTATTGCTAAAACTCCTGCATCAGCTGCAAGTAGTACAACATTACAAAACTTACCAAAAAATAGTGCCTCAACAGTGACTGCGCCTAAACCACTTCTGAATACATCTATACCAAGCCCACGATCTTTAATGAGTACAAACATAAACAGCGTGAGACAAAGTAGGTTTGACACTTCAACTCAACCAGGAATATTAGGAGCAGCTCCCCCAGGTGTAAGACCTGTAAGACCAACACAGAAGGCACCGATAGTGCCAAGAAAAGCTGCGAACGATTGGGAGCAACGACCAAAAGTACCTTTATTGCCTGATACGTCAAGACCTCAATCTACAGGTACACAAGCTATTTCTGACACACCGAAACCTTCATCGAAATTCACTGATTCATCAAGACCTCCCCTGTCAGTGCCTCCACTTAAAAGTTCTCCATCAGCCAAGATTGATGCAGCTGATCCAAAAGGATTAAAACGACAGTACAGACAAACCATGCCTTCTCTATCAATAGTAGTGAAGAATTTGCCTACTAATTCTGGGTATAGGGATGTAAGAAAATTCTTTCAGGGATGTGAAATTCCTTGGGATGGATTAAAGATGATAAATGATGAAGAAGGAAAGAGAATTGGTGTTGCTTACATTAACTTTTGCAGTTCACAGGCATATTTTGAAGCTATAGAGAAAAATAAAAAAAAATTAAATGACAATGTTATTGAAGTTAAATCTTGTCCTCAAGAAGAATATGATAAACAAGTAGATTCATTCATGCCCTCAAAGGATAATGAAGCAAAGAAACCGAAGATAGTCGAACCGTCTAAAACATCTCCTGCTAAAACAATTCCTAAAGAAAATATAGTTCAGGTAAAAGGCTGGGCAACTTCAGTGAATAAAGAAGAGCTTCAAAAATTCTTTAAGGATCTGAAAATTGCAGAAAATGGCAGTGCTATATATATTGAACATGATCAGCAAAGACGACCAACTGGTATGGCAATGGTGAAATTTGATAATGAATCTGACTTTAATAAAGCTTTATCATTAGACTTGAAACAGCTAGCAGGCAAGACTGTTCACATAAAATCAGTGTCCCAGAAGGACTTGGATAATTTAAAAGAGGAACTTAAAAAAACTAGTACTCCTTTGATTCCTTCCGCTACTCAATTGATCCCATCCGGTAATAAAGATGTAAAAGCTGCTGGAGATGCACCAAAATGTGACTATACATGTGTTCATTTAAAAGGACTACCGCCATATGTTGCATTGCCAGATTTGCAGTTCAGCTTCTTTTCTGGTCTAGAAGTTGGCAATCGAGGTATTCATCTAGTGCTAGATTCAAATGGAAAATCTTTAGGGGAGGCTTTTGCAGAATTTATCAATGAGTCAGTTTGTGCTAGGGCATTACTAAAAGATAATGAAGTTTTTATGAGAAAGCCAGTGACTGTGAAACCTATTCAAAAAAGTGAAATGATAGACATGTTAAGAATGATAAAGCAACCAGCAGGCCGTGCAAATACTGGTCCACAGTTTGGACGTAGAAGTACATACTATGTGAAAACCGAGAACTGGCCTTTTACCATTTCAATCCGAGAAGTGCTTAACTTTTTCCAAGGCTTTAACCCAATCCAGGAAACAGTTCGTGTACAAATTGGTAATGACATGCAAGGTTCAGCAGCAATGGTAGGGTTTAGGAGCCAAGAGGATGCTGAGAGGGCTGTCAACAGTTTAAACAAGCAGTACTACAGACAGAGACAAATCAGAATGGAGCCAGCACACATGTAATAAGGTTAGTATTGGAATGCCATGAAAATAGAGGATCCTGTTTGGTTCTTTTTTATGACAATTTTTTATTCGATATAATTGTGTTTCTACCTTCTTTTTTTTTAAATGATTAGAATATTTTTGTATGTCATTTTTCAAATTTCGATTCGCATATAAATGTAGTTGATTTAAAAAAAAAGCTGACTACCTGAAAATATCTTAAACATAGTTATATAGACAGGATCCTGTACTGATGGTCTTTCCAATATTTCAAAGGTACTATGAATTTAAACTTCAAACAAATCAGCAATAACGTAGGCTACTTTGAAAGCAATCTGTTAAATATTTTGTATTTGGAAAGAAAACCTTTATATAATCAATTTTTTAAGTAGAGGAGAAATGATGTTTTGCATCTTATGTTTAAAACTCAACTGATTAATTTTATTTAATGAATAAATATTTTAAGTTTTTGGTTAAAACATGTGTATTTTAAGTGAAAATAATTGTTCTCTAATTTAAACTTGTATACGGATGCTACATCACCAGAGTTACAGCAATACAACAGAAAATAAGGTCGAACTATGGATAATTTTAAACGAAACTTCTTATCATGAAGTGATAAAAATGTTTTGTAATTTTTACATGAACTATTGATCAAAATAGTCTAAAATATTAGGACAACCTAATTTTTTATCAAGCAGAGAGATCCCATTTCAAATTCGAAAAATGTTTTGATTATGTTAATGCATGAGAGAGAGACAACTTCATCAGTAATGCTTGTAAAGGCATTTATATAAAAAAAAAAAAAAGAAGAACGGTTTCAACAGTGTACCGAATGCATTTTTATTATAATTTTAAAATGAATAAGTTACAACTTGAAATATCTGGATTTGCAATATAATAAACAGGGTACAATAATAAGTAACATTCAAGTGCAAAATCTAACCATCTAGGCTCCAGCAAACAGAAAGGTTTAAATAATACTCTAATATACAAATGAAAATTGACAGACATTTTGCACAGATTTTTAAGTCGATAGAACAAACAAACAAGCACCATAGCCATTGCAGTGTGATGAGTTGATATTAAACCGGTTATAATCGAGATATACAGACATATTTCATTTTATAATATATATATAAGAATATATCTATAATACTAAAATTACGAGGTCCAATTTGTTAGCCGTCATCACGTAAAAACGACGAATCAAAGAATTCAACTTTATGTATAACTAATATAGTACAAAGGTGTAGATTAAAAATTACACCACTCCAGGCCCTTTTGTTTTCCACGTAATTAATATTGCCAATAATTAAGAAGTTCCGGGTCGAAGCCGATACCGATACCAATAGTATATTCACCTGTTACCTACTACCTTATCTGTACGTTCCGCATCTGACAGGCGCACCAACAAACGGTGTATTCAGGATTAATATGCTATATACACGGGTCATAATCACAGAGTTGACCGTTGACTACTAAATTGTCAAATTGTTACCTATTGTAGTATTTTAATCAGTAAGACTTTCTAAGATAACAATACGAATACTAAAAATCTGGACTAAAAATAAGGCGTATAGGTACAGTTTTCAATTTGTTAGCGGGCATGACGTAAAACAGCGAATCAAAGAATTCAACTTTATTTATAACTAATATAGGACAATGCTGTTGATTGAAAAATACTCCATTCCAGGACCTTTTGTTTTCCAAATATTGATAAGTTCCAGTTCGACGGGTTCAAACAGAAAGATTTGAAAGCAGAGAAAAACTGTGTATCTTATAATCGGCATGACTTTCTCAGATGACAATACTAATACTAAAATAAGGCTTGCGCATAGTTATATACTTTAATTCAGTCACGGACCCGCGATATCACGGGTGTGTTCTAGTACAATATAATAAAGAGAACATTCTAACTTTAAAATGACTTTTTGAAATAATGGCATTAACGATAATCCTTGTCAACAGACAGACGACTGATTTGTGTACACATGACTTGCTTTAATATTAACATGGGTTTTTTTTCTTTTTCTAAGATATTTAATTTAGCATTTAATTGCTGTTTATACTTTGCTTAAATGCAATCTGAATAAAATACATTTCCTGTGTCCATGCTTTATACAGTGCAATTATCTGACAACGCTCAGACTCTATTTGCCTTTTTTCTAATAATTATTGCATCTCCCCATTTTTCTACTCAGAGATTTTTGAAGGTATGTTTCATTACGACAAAACTCATGGATCCCAAAAGGTCTTCAAGCAGAATGGTTATCATGAATAGTCCGATCCATGTAATTAAGTTAAAGGATATAATGTATTTTTTAATCAGATTGGCTCACAAGTCTCCTTAATAAAAGGGGATAGTAAAGGGTCATTTTTGTCGAGCCTTCGACTTTAGTCGAAAAAGCGAGACTAAGCGATCCTACATTCCGTCGTCGTCGGTGTGGTCGTCGTCGGCGGCGTCCACAAATATTCACTCTGTGGTTAAAGTTTTTTGAAATTTGAATAACTGTCTCAAACGATCCTGGATTTCTACAAAACTTGGACAGAAGCTTGTTTATGATCAAAAGATAGTATCCAGAAGTAAATTTTGTAAAAAATAAAATTCCATTTTTTCCGTATTTTACTTATAAATGGGCTTGGTTTTTCTGCCAGGAAATATTACATTCACTCTGTGGTTAAAGTTTTTAAAATTTAATAACTTTCTTAAACTATCCTGGGTTGGTACCAAACTTGGACAGAAGATTGTTTATGATCATAAAATTAAGATAGTATCCAGAAGTAAATTTTGTAAAAAAAAATCCATTTTTCTGTATTTTACTTTTAAATGGACTTAGATTTTCTGCCAGGAAACAATACATTCACTCTGTGGTTAAACTTTTTAAATTTTAATAACTTTCTTATACTATTTTGGATTTGTACCAAACCTGGACAGAAGCTTGTTTATGATCAAAAGCTAGTATCTAGATGGAAATTTTGTAAAAAAATAAATCTATTTTTTTGTATTTTACTTTTAAAGTGACTTAGATTTGCTGCGAAACAACACATTCACTAGCTAGTATCTAGAAGGAAATTTTGTTTTCTTCTAGTTAACATTACATTCAGTGTGCAGTTAAATTTTTAAACATTTATTACATGAACTATCCTGGATTTTTACCAAACTTGGACAGAGGCTTCTTACCATCAAAAGATAGTATCAACAGGAATATTTTATTGATTTGTTTCCTCATTTTTGTTGAGCTTGCGATAAACAGAAAGAGTAGGCGAGACACTTACAAATTTCTATTATATATTTTTGTGCTGAAAGCATAACCACCATGTTTGATAGTTAAAATTGTTTTACTCGAAAAATATTTAATGTAAAATTCTTCGTATTGTAAATGGTTTTACCTCTCAAATAACAACAAGGAAATCATATAAAACCATGAGAATTGCTATGATATTTTGTCATTAAACAACAAAATTTAGAAAATTAATGACATGTTTAGGATTGTTAAAAATCATATTAGCACACACAAGAGAATAAAGTTCAAGAATGTTACACATCCTATGTATCAACAGTGATAGGTTTTCGCAGAAACTTGAAAATTTATAACTATTATAATGGTAAGTGTGTACATTTTAGCAGTGATTTGAAGGAAGTACTACCGAAAAATTATTCAAGCATAATTTGTATAATAAGTCTTCGAATTAACGCAATATTATACTGCAATCAACATGTACTACCTGTTTTCTAACGAATAGTTGTACTTATATCTGTGATTGACAGGATGTAAAAAATGTTCACAATTACTTTTGTCTAAATCGCCCCTAACAGTAAAGAGTAACTTTTTGCTTTTTATTTGAAAAAGGTGTACCACTTCTTAAATATTGTGACTGATCAACACAAAGTTAAATTGTTCCATTAATTTATTTGATATAACACATTTTTATCCACACACAAGATAAATTAATAGAAGTAAATACTAGGTAAAAGTCATGCAGCGTCTAATGTGACGATAATATGTTGTACCGAGTGTAAAATTGACACATATTTACTTGAAATCAGAATGAAAATGTAGGAGAAGAACAGAATTACCAACATTTATCACATTCTAATCCTAAACTATATCAATGTCTAGTTTGACGAAAGTAATTGATACACACTATAAATATCATGTATATATAGGGACCAAAACATTATTTTTTTGAATGAATAACCGACAATAGCGACATATTTAAACAATGTTGGACAACAACGGACAATCTGGGAGCAAGCAGTCGCCTAAATTACAAAAAAAGAAAGATTCGATTTGTATGTCAACTATACACAAATGAAATAAAAATGAACTATATTTAAATATTGTTGAGTGATACTATATATAGTACATTCATTTTGGAAATTCGAACCTTTGTTTAAGATTTACCAATTTCATCAATTACCATTCAAAAAGGAGATGTGAAACAAACTAGTTTTATGCATGATTATGGCGGGCTTTATTGGGAAATTATCATTTCAACGATAACTTCTCTAGCAAAACATCTTTTTTTCTATTTGTATACCTCTACTTGAAAAACATAATAGCACTTCTATATGTACTCCGCCACATCATTGCAATATTTAAGTGTATACGAACAGTGAATAATCGGGGAAAAAACAGCTGATCCTACCGTTGAATCTATTAATCCAGAAAACAATGCAAAATTAAACTTGTTCAACTGTTAATCGACAAATAACCTTTTGGATGCTGACCTGTTGTACATGTTTGATTAACCTGAAATCAACTATAAAAAGTCTGATCACCCCGGATTTTGAGATTGTACATAATTCTAAGTTGAAGACATGTCATGAAACTAAATTTGTGTCTGGATGACTTTTAGAAATTTCATACATCATTTTAATCACCAACTACCAACTTTTGTCTTGTTATTTACTCTTAAATTAGCAAAATATTGGTCGAACAGCTACTTTATTTTAGGTATACACTTGCATGTAGTTCCTTTGTAACTCAAAGTTTAAAATAGTTTACTATTAAATAATAAATGTAAAAAAGTTATACACATCAATTTAATCAGTTGATAATAATAAAGTTTTTTATTAGTATAATATGCTTTTGAAAAAAATAGGTCAATATGTGTATTGATATATCTAAGTTGATTCCCAAGCTTTTTAAAATGCTTTTCATGATTTTCAAACAATTTTACTCAAAGTTGTAAAGTATTTATTGGAATTAACTTCATTATTTATTAACCACAGTAATATTCCATCCCCTGTTACATAATTTAAACAATAGACAATGTTTTAACACACTTAAGTGAATGCACACATTCTAGATCTTGACCCTAGTAACATTACAAATGTCTCATTGGTCTTGATCTACATTAGACATTGATTTATTCTTTTAATTTTGCGTGGAAGCTCTATGATGAATCATATACTTTGTTTTCAAAGAAAAGAAAAAATGAGAAAATACGTATAAAAAATGCAAGCAGATTTTATTTTACTCGTGAAATTAGTGTTATTATCATCTGACAGAGCATGAATTATTAAAAATACTAAGATTTTTTTTTATCTCAGACATAGATAACCTTAGCCGTATTTGGCACAACTTTTTGGAATTTGGTTCATCAGCGCTCTTCAACTTTGAACTTGTTTGGCTTTCTAACTATTTCGATTTAAGCGTTACTGTTGAGTTTAATGTAGACGAAACTGGCGTCTGGCGTATTAAATTATAAGCCTGGTACCTTTGATAAATATAGATAGAGTTAAGTTACCATTATCAATAATTTGGTTGAAACAATAAACTCTTATCTGAGCATTTTCTGGAAAAAATCTATTTAGTTATCTACTTATATCCAATTATATTGCTGTCATTGCTATGTTCAGTTTTATAAATTTGAAATATTTTGGCATACGGTATTTGTACTTTTATATTTAAAAAATTTTCTCGATTAAGATTGATAAACACCAATTTGGATGAAAATTATTTTTATTTTTTTTAATAGTTGTTATTGTTGAGAAAGTGCATTTCCATTGTATCTATCTGGAATAAAGTCAGTTATAATGAATGACATTTAAAAATATGCTACTTTTTTGACAATTTCCGTTTCCATTTTTTGTAAAAATTCAATAAATTGCAAATATTTCTGGGAAAAAAGATAGCCATCATTTATTGCTTATGTCATATGCTCTAGAAAAATCAGTGTGTACCTAAAAGAGAAACCTTGTATAATATATCGGTAAGCTTCATTCTTTTCTTTACTTGTCTCTTTACATATTCTGAAAAAAACCTCTTTAAATTCTAATTTGTTAACTCAAACGAACATAAAATATTTATCAAATAACCACATACTCATACATGGGAGACGCCACTTGCAGAGACAAGCGCACATTTTTATTATAAATGCGAGTATAATATTGTTGAAAGTTCATATATAAGTACACATGTATTAAGCAGCTTGTACTGGTTTCCCCATACTTGTGGTCTACAAATCTGAAAGTAAATAATATAATTAATATTATTTATTTGGCAAAATGCTATTGTACACTTTGACTGCAATGGCTCGAATGACTTTAAATCACCTGAGTTCACTCGTGCATGAACTCAATATCCCAATCGAACCGACCTTACTATAATTAACCAACTTGTAAAGTATTATCAAACAACATTTTACTTGTTCGATTTTGTACAACTTTGATAAATACATTTAGTCTGCAGGATACAGGGGAATGATATAACTAGTGAAAGTGATAGTAACCGAGCTAGAAGTATGGAATTGTATGGGTATATGAACTTGCATGTTTCCTGTAGGCAGTCAGTTCTCTGTAAATGAAAATCATCATTCTAATTTCTATTCCTTCACTCCGGATTTTTTTAACTTCGATCTTCATTCATACTTGAAGTATACCTCTTTTCAAACAACAGGGGCGGGTCCAGCCATTTTAAAAAGGGGGTTCCCAACCCAGGATAAAAAGGGGGGGGTTCAACTATATGTCCCCATTCAAATGCATTGATCGGCCAAACAAAAAAGGGGGGGTTCCAACCCCCGGAACCCCCCCCCCCCCCTTCTGGATCCGCCACTGAACAATGATCAACGATCTTGTTCGAGCGCCATTTTAAACGGTATCCATAGAAGGATTGGCAAGCTAACTGTATTTCGCTGTATTTTAATTATAACTAGTTAAGGACGAGTGTTAGAATGACCATTCAAAAGTTCACGTGCGTGTCGGCAGATTTGCATGCAAAATTAAAAAAGGTGGCTTTAGGTATTAGTTGTTTTGGTTTTATCTCTCAATTATTTGAAAATATATATACGAAAACTACTTGTAATGCTCATAAATATTTACTTCAAAACTAAATTTACATAACATATTGACCACAGGTTGTTATGCAAAACCAATTGATTTTCAATGTTTAATATGTCGACTTCATCTAATTTGTTATGGTGTGAGCTTGATGCTGATCTAGGAGTAAAGATGAGTTAATTCGAGTTGAGTATGTAATGTTACAATCAAACTAATTGTCTTCAATAAGACAATTCATAAACTTTATTAACCACACTATGTAAATGGATAACACGCATTCCGTAATTTCATATTCACAAAAGGATTGCTGCACATTTGTTCAACGTGATACAGATGTTTAACACCGTGTGCTGCATGGTGGAAAGAATCTTTTACTATACAGTTGAGACAGTTTGTAAAATGTACAATAAGAGATTGTTTTGGCATACATGAAGCAGATTGTTACACAGTGGTGATGGACCGGGCAAAACTACACTGACTCTAAAGAAGGAAATCCTTGTACGTTTTATAAGCCGATTCATGAAACTTATAAACACATTTTCATGCAGCAGGTTTTTTCACGAGTAATGTGCAGTGTACCGCACAAAAAAACGATTATTGGTGACTTTCGTGTTCTGAGCCCGGTAGTCATGTTGGCAAAATCATCATTCTAAACTTTGTTTGAGTCCTCCACACGAGGCATATATATTGAGTGTGCCAGATTTGTCGTTACTCGTTGTGTCTTTTATTTTCATTATTAATCTGCCCACATATGTGTAGATACTAGTAACTTCATTTATCTATGATCTTCCTAACACTATATTTGAATGGAGCATCATTGATGACAGTGGCGGCTCCAGCAATTTTCATAAGGAGGGGTCCACTGACTGTATAAGCGGGGCCCGCTCCAGTCTTGCTTCGGTGATTCCCTATAAAATCAACAATTTTTTTACCACAAAAGGGGGGACTGGGCTCTCTGAAAAACCCTCTCAATCCGCCTCTGGATGAGTCATCACGTGTGAGTCATATTAAAGACGAAATGATTTTTGCGAACTATGTTGTAAGCCTGGTATCTTTGAATTGATGTTTAAGCCATCATTTAGAGTTTATCGACCAAAATAGTAAGCCAAGGGACTGGTCAGCCATAGTTAACCTTGGAGTTATCATTCTAAGTGATTATAGACGCTGGACTAGGAATTCAACTTCTGTACTCATGGCCTCTCTACTTGGTAGGGGCTTTCGTATCTGAATACATAAATGATCATCTCAAAAAGTCGTTTAGGGTTCCGCCGTACCCTGTGTTTCGGTTGTTACAGACCTAGTTTATAAACCATGGCCTTGTCAGTTTATTTTCGATTTTGAGTTTGACTGTCCCTCTGGTATCTTTTGTGCCTCTTTTATAACAAATCAATTAACGTAAAACAAATATACAAGAAATAACCGACGTCAGCTGTATTACCGGATGTTGACTTCGAGCAGAACCTGCGATAGTCGTGAAGCAGCACATCATAAGAAAACAATCAGTAGTAAATAGCTTAACTCAATAGACCAGTACGAACACAAAAACTGTGTTCCAACTTCACCGATATAAGAGTACTATGAAGGCGATCTTTTTTGTGCCCCACCTAAGGGCATTATGTTCGTCTCTCGCTTCAGGTTCAAGTTTTTGATTAATTTTGTTTTAATGAAGTTGAACTTGAAACTTGGTGCACATGTTCCTTTTGATGAGATCTGTATAAGTGCGAAACAGAACAAATATACAGGTAAATTTTGTATCTCGGTTACTTTTTCCATGCCGTAGGTAATTAATTTCTTGCCACCACTAGTCCTGTTTCCTTAATGAAAAAGTTCAACCAGATGCAGATATTAACATTTTTATGCCCAGCCTACGATAGTAGAGGGGCATTATGTTTTCTGGTCTGTGCGTCCGTTCGTCCCGCTTCAGGTTAAAGTTTTTGGTCAAGGTAGATTTTGATGAAGTTGAAGTCCAATCAACTTGAAACTCAGTACACTTGTGCCCAATAATATGATCTTTCTAATTTTAATGCCAAATTATTGTTTTGACCCCAATTTTACGGTTCACTCAACATATAAAATGATAGTGCAAATTTCAGGTTAAAGTTTTTGGTCAAGGTAGATTTTGATGAAGTTGGAAGTCCAATCAACTTGAAACTTAGTATACATGTTCCCTGTGATATGATCTTTATAATTTTAATGTCAAATTTGAGTTTTTACCCCAATTTCACGGTCAACTGGATTTAACCTTATTTTGGATACACAACTAAACAATTACAGAATAATCTACACAGAACATGGAAAAAGTAACCTGGTGCAGTAATATCTGTGGAGATTCTTCGCTAGTGTTACTTGTCCTCTGGAAAAAAAACACGTGGAGGAAAACGTTACTGAAAGCTTGTTCAAAGCCAACAAAACTAGGAAATAGATTAATGTTCTCCAAGACTAAAGAATGTTGACCACAAACTGAAACTAAATGCTTCCGTGGCAAACACTTTGTTGACAATTGTTTTAGAAGTTTCGCATAATAGGGAAGAAGAACGAAATCTTTACACCAAAATTATTTGAAGGAATATTTTAAAAAAATAATTGAATACTGCATGACATTTGATAAATTAAAATCATGTTAACATCTGAAGAATGGAAAAGGGATATAAGATTTATATAATAAAGGAGGAGAAAGCCAAAGTGTAGGTATGTTTTTTAAAGAATTTTGCTAATTAGAATCGAATGTCAGAAGTCGCAGATTTTTATTATTTTTTAAACAAATGATTTAGGTAAAGGTTGTTTTCACGGATCCAAATACCCTTATGTGACTGGCTTGGTATCTGTTTCATAAATGATTTATCACTTCCCTTGAACAGTACCGTAGGATGAACTTTCTTTAGATTTAATACTGGCATTTTCATGTCGTTTGTTAATGGTATGTTATACCCCAATATTAAAGTTTGCGAAATTTGTATTTCAATAACCATTCAGGTAATGAAAACTGACTGCTTAATTGAAAATTACATTGTGTGCATGGTGTAGATTTCTTGTAAAATAGGTGTACAGATATGATCAAAAGAAAACTCGTTTAGAATATATGAACATTGCAAAATGAATGCACTCTACCTTTCATTGTTCACAAGCACTTTGAAATTTCCGCCGTAAATGCAGCTGCCTTATTTCTCAAACTTGGAATGTCTTTAAAACTATTCGGGATCTATTCGTCATTAGTAATATACAACCACAAATACTGAACTGCTCGAACAAATCATATTCACAGTTTTGACATGGATAGTCAGAAAAATGCAAGTTCAAACAAAAGTATAAGCTAGGCAAATTAAAATGCTATCCAGTAGTCCAGTCATCTTGCCGAGTTCTCTCTAAGAATTGTTCGTTTGTGGAAATTGTCAATAAAACAACCAAGGAATGTTTGTTCCTTAAAAAAATGGCTGGCAGCGAATTTAAGATCAGAAAACTTTATTATATCTACGATGATAGTCGAATATGAATACCGAAACAGTTGCTCTTACGTAGAAATTGACCCAATGTGTGCTCTACAATGTAAAGTAGTGTAATGTTACACTGTACTTTGTTGTGAAATCCCTTCTCCTTTAAGTTTTAAAAAACAAACATTTCTCCAATGGATTACGAATCGTATGGTACACATTGTCGTGATAATACTCATCATCTGAATACCGGCATTTCGATATATCCAGAAGAGTACGGAAGACTTTATAGTGGATGGGTTGATTAGGACTGTCGTTCATACAATAAAATTATGTAAATAAACTCGTTTTCACGAATCTACAAGATATTGTCAATCTTGAGACTCCGTTCTGCTGTCACTACGCTGGACGTACCAGACGTTAGACAAAGATTTATCTATCAATATCAAATTGTTTGACATCTTTAAAAGCACATAATTTCTATATTCGGTGTTTGCTGGATCTATGTTATCACTCCAGATTATGAGATGGTGCAGAATTCAAAGTTGAAGACATATCATGGAACAAATTATGTGTTTTGTGTATTGCAGAAACTTCATACACCATTGTAATCATCTAATTCTAACTTCGAACTTACTTGCCCTTAAATTAAGAAACGATTGGTCAAACAACTAGTTTTATTTTATATAAACACTCTCGTGTAGTTCCTTGGTAAATAAAAAAAAAATTGTTGATAGATCCATAACTATTGATGAATAAATATGAAAAAGTAACTTTAAGCAGTAAGCATGGTAAGCGATAAGATTAACAAACGTAGTGTATTAGTATCGTATTCTTGTGTAAGTAATATATATGTATTTGTTACAAGATGTTTGTTGATATCAGCGTTGTTTTTCATACTTTTTTAAACGGTTCAATCTACTTTCGAGTTCGTTGCAAATCCGTCAAAAACTTTGGTTTTAGTGAACATCATTCGTGCGTTTAGGAGCGTCGTCATTTCCGTACTGTGTTAAGCGATTAGTGGGAATAATGGTATTGCTTTATTGCACGAATTATTCGGCAAATTAAATACCTAAAATTTATCGTCAGCACTGCTATCATAAGGGAATTGTGATCAGGTACCTAGCTACCGAACAAATATTTATTATAGTTTATAAAAGAGGGACGAAAGATACCATCCTGCACAATGGCGATCACTAAGACGCTTGATGAATGGTTAATAATGCAGGGATACAGGCGATCCCTTTTATCTTGTAAATGACGTCATAAAGGCGCGCATAATTGACGAGTTTTTTTCCCCGTGACGGACAAACTAGAAAGTGGTCTAATCCAATTTTATCATAGTCCGGTATGAGTTCGATACAAAAAAAAATCAGTGCCATCTAAAAATTAAAATATAATGTATCAATATTGAGAAAGTCTCCATCTATGACATTTGAATACAATAGATTATTGAAATGAAATAAAATAAAATAAAACCAATTATCTTCATTGTCGTGTATATTTTTTCAAAAATCAATAAATGGTCTTTGAGAACAGGAGAAAGGACAGTTGTATGTTTAAAAAAAAAAGAGATACTCATAAAAGAAACCTTTTATAAGTACATTTTTAACCGTCTGAATTTAATTGTTTTTTTTATTCACCACAATACCTGAGATTATGATTTAAATTCATGCACACAACTCTTCCCGCTTATCCATCAGTAATTTCCCTCACTTTGATTGTCAGAAGTACCTTAGAAGAAGTATATACTGTTTCCTAAGAATTTCATGAGCTTAAAGGGTTGAATTAAAAAAGATATACACGGGTACTTTTTTACTTAAATAACATCTAGAATTGTGACGTTCTGTATATCAGTGCTAATGTTGTTTTTTTGGTTGTTTTTGTTTGTTTTTTCTTTTTTATATATATGATACTAAATTGTCCATTGATTTCTTAATTGTCTGTCTAAACATAAACAAAACTTAAAATTGTAGCCACAATTGCTAATCCTGAGTTGTGATGGTTGCAGAAGCTGGTGTCATTTTAACAGCAAAATCACAAAAATACGGAACTCCGAGGAAAATCTAAACGGAAACCTAATCAAATGGCAAAATCAAAAGCCCAAACATATCATTCGAATAGATAACAACTGTCATATTCCTGACTTGGAACAGGAATTTTCTAATTTAAAAAATGGTGGATTGGACTAGATTTTTAGCTACTTAAACCTCTCACTTGTATGCAAGTCGCATTGACAACGATGCGTGAAAAAAAACCACAGACAAAATAGGTAAAAATTTGAAAAATAGGGGTACAACAGTCAGCATTGTGTTATAATCTTTAACAAGCAATTATGAAAAAGGCATATAAAATATATAAAATTTAACAACCTTAAAGTATTAGAAATGAGATCAGAAAAAAATGTCTGATATACACTATAGCTTATTAAAAATGACCGGATCACAGCACCGACGATGCTTTGATTCTTCATAATGTACGCTCAAAACTTTTCAAACATTAAAGTGATCTTTATTGAAATGTTCGTTCCCCTTGATGTAGTTTAGACCTTTTGGACTTTTGGGGGAATTAAAAGAATACACAAACTTTAAAAAGGCATAGCTGTCAAATTATTGTTCGTCGATTTGACTTTTATTCTATTCTCATATTTGATTTATATAAGGGAACAACTATTTAACTTCAAAAGGGGGGTTATGTTTTTTTTTTAAATATAATCTGCCCAAACAGATGACCAAATAAATATTCTGAATCCAGATATCCCCCATACCTTATAGTGTTAAATATTGGAAAATATAATTTGATTGATGGCATTGAAAAACTAAAAAAAAATAATTTCACGCCTTGATGTTAAATGGTTGCTCCCTGAGCATGCTGAAACGTATATTCAAATTTCAAAAAGTATAAGAGAAACAATCTTTTATGAATGGACTCGATAATATGCATTAAAATGTCGTGTGTATTTTTAGCAAGAAGCCAACTAATTAACCATCGAGATGACCTCCGAAGACTGCCGACGGTCATATAACCCTAAATCATATCAATATAATATAATAAGATAGCGACTATTTTTCTTAGGCTGTTTGGTGTCATACTGTTGTAGGTTAAAAATGGTTATCATCGTTTTAACTTATATGAGAATATTTTTTCTGTGGATCGAATCGGTCAACCAAATGGTAAATTCTTGTTTCACTTTCAATGTTGACATTCTTTTCCTTGTAATAGCTAAACACATAATAACCAATCTCAAGCTAAGGGGTTTGAATGAGATCAAATTAGTAACTTCCAAGTTATTAATAATGTGTCTTAGCTTATTTTGGTCAATTATTGATGTTTGCAAATCTGACAGCTTGAAGTATTTTATTGTCAGACAGTTGTCGTCTTATAACCTTTTTGTTTCAGAATTACTCATGCTTGTCTCCTTATTTTAAAAAATGTGTACACTCTTCCTACATTTTTGGATCTTCTGAAAACTATTTTATAAAATCTTCGGGAAGGCAGTCGGGCTGACGAAAAAATGTCAGGCGGACACTGGTTCCTGCATATTGTACGAGATTGCATGGCCGCTGGTTTTGAAAATTTTATAATTTGTTGATGTCCGCCGTAAAATATGTGGAGTATACTAAACTAGTATTGCAAGCAGTTGATAAAGACTTGATCTCAGAAAAATAGTAAAGCTTATTGAAGGAGAAAAAAATAGATTGATTAATTGTTTTTAAGAAATTGCCGGCTTTTGTCAAGAAAAGGGTTATACTTTCTATTCAGGACCTCTTATCTAAATTCGTTCAACGTCGAATACCTCGATCAACTCTACAAGCTTATCACACAAAAAATATGGAAAAATATATCAGATTCCTGAATTAATTTCCGAGACCTTCCGGTGATCTTTAGTTGCTTGCATCCACGCAATTGAGGTCTATGGATAGTTGTTTCAATGGAGAGCATGTTTTCACAATTTTACATAAAATAAAAAAATAAAAAAGTGCATGGGTTATTAAAACTTTTTACTTACAGCTATTACTTTTTGACTACTGAAATATATCAAAATCTTTTTGAAACTCTTATTTCCTGATCGTTTGTTGGAAGTTGAATGAACGATTTTACGTCCACAAAAAAATATACTATTTCAGTCATTCTAATACACAAATAGCAATTTAGTAAACATAGGTCTTTGATAGAATAAATTAAAATGGGCATAAATCTACATAATAAACTTAATGCTTGATGGAGACGTCCGAACTTTCACTTTCTTCGGAGTACAATAGTCGCTAGCACGTGATTTCAAATTCAGTTAACCAGGATAATCTCATCTGAACAATAGTTTTAGTGGTCCTTAGTCAATTCCTTCCGAAATTGCAAGTGCAAGTATACTTGTCAAGTCTGATACATAAGTAATGCATGAAATACTTCTGCCCAGCAGGCACTCAACGTTTAATAAACGTTGAAATGAGGTTGAAATGTGATGAACGTATATTCAACGTTGAAACAACGTAACATTTTCAACGTTGAGGAATAAACCAACATTCAACGTCGAATTAACGTTGATCATTTCAACGTTGTAATTGGAACATTGATTCAACATTGAATCAACGTTAACTTATTTACTCATAGTAGGCCTATATAAAAAAAATCATTATCAGAAGGCAATATATGCATAACTGTAGAAGTATATATTTATAAAGAAAAGAATGAAAAAGAGTTTTGGGTTTCACAAAACAGTATAGTACTAACTATTGGTCACTATTTCAACTTGACTTTTGCGTCACCGTGACGGTATGAGAAAAAAAGGGGGGGGGGGGTAAGTCGTTTGATACTAAATTTCTAGGGAATAAGAAATATAATTTAAAAATTTCATTTCACATAACTTTAATTTGAACATAAAGATAACATGTAAAGAAATTTAAAATAGTTGATTATCAACAAAGATCGCGATTTCTTTCATTCATATTTTCGCGGGATTTGAACAGGAAGTTAGATGGCCCATGCGCACTATTCAAACACGCACTTTTCCTGTATTTGAAAAAGAACAACAAAGGAAAAAGTCGAAAGAGAAACTTCCCGTTTATCACGTATATTTATGGTATGTAGATGTTTGCATGTGGCTATCACGGTTTGTTATATTTATGAATTGTGATTAGAAACTCTGAATTGGTATCATATTGCACAATTAGAGAAAATTATAACGTCAACATTGTATTCCAGAAAACAGTCTGAGATCAGAACACATGGAAGGGCCATCATATATAATTTCCTCCAATTATACTATTTCTAAGAGCATTTAATGTGGAAAGCATATTTAGTTTCATTTTAAAGTTTAGGTAAAGATTGTTACAATTATTATGCTTAAAGATTCATATAAGAAAAAGGGGGGACAAGCAAGTGTTTACATTATTTTGCTCAGGTAAATTTCCCAACATGTTTACTTTATACTATATATATATATGCGATTCTTTCAGTTTAACTTTAAGGCTTGGTAAACCACATACTTTTTGACGATCATCATGATCATATTAAACGATGAATTTCAACTGGACAACAAAGTATTGAATTTGAACGATCATGGAAAATTGATACTTTTATTGTTTTATTTATTTTTACAAAAACAAGTCAGTCTGAGCCTTTACTGATCTTCGTGTGATCTCTAACTCTGTGTAATATGAGAAATGCATGTTTACATTAATGTGTACGTAACCTGGTTTTGAATGTTATAGCAGTCCATTATCTGATATCATGAACATGTATTATTTATTTTACAGAAGCTTGTCAAACAGATCAATGGCTAAAAGGCATCAAGTGGAGCAAAATTAAAATTCAGTTTTGCGAATTCCAGTCTTAAAAATCATCAAAGGTAGGTTTTTTTTTGTCTGTATAGCTATATACCATTTGCGTTCAAAGATTAATCTTTTGTTTATTCTAATTTTGTTTACCTTACATACCATATTATGTTTGTCTTTATATCTAAGCTATTCTAGTAAAGCTCTTTATTTTATGTTAATGGAATTGTGCAGTCATCAATGAAAAAAAACGTCTTACTTAGGTAAAGTGTTTTCATTGTAATCAATAACATATAGTGAAACCCGCAGTCTTACAAAACTCAGGTTGAAGCTTCTTCATTAACAAAAAACTACTAATAGTAAACATTAATGAATCTATTTTTATTAATGATTATCTTATTACAATATGTGCTTCGTCATTATGGTTTTATTTATTTTCAATTCTTCTAGAAACAAATTGAAAGTGGCTCATACCATTTATATTTATTATATATATATAATCTGATTTTTTCCAGAGTTTAAATATACTGCAAGAGTAAAAAGATGTCACTTGGAAATACATATCTGATAAAGACCTCTTCTGCTTAAAATTTACCGCTGAAAGATCCCGAGGTGGTGGAAGAATGATGACATGCAATAAGGACAAAAAGAGACAAATATAACAATTGAATTTATAAAATAAATCTTGTATCAAAAGAAATATCATTGTATTACTATTTTTGATATTATTGTTCCTGAGTAAATAAGTATTAATGTAATGGTTTATGAGAGTAATATATACATTATATAACATATATGTATTATATATAATCAAGGACCTTTGTTTTTGTGGATAGTTGTCTGGTTAGCAGTCATGCAGCATCTTCTTATTTTCGTAAATATTGCGATCATCCTGAACACACATTGGACCTAATAATGTCTTCACTCTTCCTAGATATATATACTACTTTCAAGAAGGGTTTAACATTGGTTGGTCGTTTAATAAAAACTACTTTGAACTTGTGAGAATTGTTTTATAGAACTATTCAACATCTTCTTTCCTTTCTGTGGTGTGAGGGAATAAAGTGCATGTCTTAGTTTTTATGCAAACTGTGCAAATTCATTGAATGATTTGTCTTTTTATAGCTATTCACAACAAGAAAACCTACAAGTAAGAATATATCAAAAATGATAGGTGTCCACTTATAAATTAAATAGATAATTATGTCTATAGTTATCGTTAAATACAAGTGGACACACACAGTCATTTCAGCTATTCCTTCTGCCAACAGGATTTTAAGATATGACATTTATGGTCTAGATTTTTGACTTTGTACAAGCACCAAATGTTGTTTAAAGTAACAGTTGATGTATTTATTTAGATGTCTTCCATTTAACTTATCTATTTTGTTCATATGTGTATTGGTGAGAGGGAAAAACATTAAAAAAAAAAACATGTACACCCACACTGCCTGTTTATTATCTAACAACAGCAAAAATTTGGAAAGCAGGTAAAAAATGTGGTGTTTGTAGCTTTATAATAAATTTCATTATTATACTTTCAACTACTATTCAACCTTGAATCAACGTTGAATGGATGTTGAAACTTCAACGTTGAAATGACAACGTTAATTCAAATTTTCAAAATCAAACATAAATTTGACATTGTTTCAACGTTGAGAAACAACCTTGTTTCAACGTTGAATCAACGTTGAGTGCCTGCTGGGTGGTGTCCCCCGTGAGTAATGTTATGAATTCACCATCATTAAAGAAAGTGCATTGATGATTTAGTTTGTGGAAAGGATACATTTATATAAAAACAGGTTTTTGGTCAATAGTTTTAATGCCTGAAAGTACTGAATTCTCGTACCACTTAGATGTGCATAGACTATCACGAATAAGCACACCATCTTGCAATACAAAAGAGAAGAAAAACTACAAGGGACACACAAAGTGATTTTTTAATGTATAAAAAAAACAAGATCAGTTACAACAAAATCATTTTTTGGTGTAAAGCGTGGACCTAAGCTGACAGTAAGATTTCCGTTGTAGTGCAATAGGCGAATTATAAATGTCTTTTCATTGGAAAGACGAATGTAGTTGGCTAATTATAAATCTGGTTAAACAGTTGAAAAGTAAGAAAAGTGATGCTTCATATCTTAATGATGAATAACTGCACGTAGCACCCTTGATGACTTTATGATTTATGTTATTTTATCCGTAGGGTTGTTATATCGTACGTAACTAACTTGTTATACAAATGAAAAACATAAATATAAGATAAAACCAAGTGCCATCAACAACCACAAGTTTAAGAAGGACCACGCCATAACTTGCAGAACAAATACGATGACACTAACAATAGGTTCTAAATAAAGGCAACCGTAGTATACTGGTGTTCAAAAGACATAAATCGAATGAGAAATTATTAATAACAAATCCATTTTACAAACCAAAACCGAACGAACTTCACAGAAAACTGACGATTAAGGTTTATGTATCCTTGTGTTGATTCAAAGCTAAACATATGGAAATTCACAGCCTTTCCCGTTATACTCTCATATTAGGCAATTCGATGATTGATGATCATTGATAGATAGAGGATTATTGCATGCAGTGGTAGCAATGCTTTCTTTAAAACAAGTTTATAAATTAAAATATTGGTTAAAACGAATATAAATATGGATCAAGTCAAGTACATCTTTTAGGGCGCGCTCAGTGACTCAGCACGAGGTCTGTTGGAATTTAAAGGTTGTTTAGGACTTTTTTTTAGCACTAGCACATCATAGATAAACAAGTGAGAAGTCTAAAACTTTATAACAAAAATCTCTGTATTAAGGTATGTAGATTTTCTACAAAAACTTGATTTTAGTTTCACTGAATTCTCTTTTTCTACTAAATGCTACTAAACTATAAATAATAATGCTTTGAACGAAGTTTCCCCATGACATATGTACAAAATGGCCTATCTCTTTTATTCAGTGTATTTGCTGTTTAGATACTATTGCAGTTTAAAAACTTCGTAATTGACAGGCCACAGAAGAGGTCATAAACCTTGAGCAACATCAAGCCCACAAAACCGGGATAAACCCGGTTTCTGGAGGTGGAAGCAATTCATCTTCCTCAGGTTGTTGTCTGGCGTGTTGCATTGGTAAACACCAAGCGATAGTTGCATTCGGTAAAGTAACAAACGGGAGAATGAAATCGGGATAGGCTTATTTGTGATACAGATGTTCAATAACCAACTTTCGATCGGCAGAATTCAAGTCCATTATAAGAAACCTTTACAAATGTATTCCTTGTGTGGAGGAACTATTAAAGGGCACTAGTATGAGATGTTTAAAAAAATCTAAAATATATTAAAAAAAAAATGATTCAATCATTAATGAAAGTGAAATAGTAAAATGACAATTCGCTTTCAGTATCGTTCAATTTTGTCAAAATAAGCTGAGAAACATTAATGATGATTTATTCACTTGTGAGTGAATAATTCGACCTCATTAAATCCGAATTCGTATGAACTTCAATTTAAGTCCATAGCTAGAGATGGATAACCTATGCATAGTGCGTGTCAAAGGAAAAGAATGACAACATTGAAAGTGAAACAAAGGTAAATCATTGATTGACTGATTCGATCCACAAAAAATCATTCTTGTACAGGTAAAGAGAATGATTAAAATATATTTTATCTATAATATGAAAATTGAACAGACCTAGAAAAATCCAGTTGCACGAGTATGCGTTCTATTTATATATGTATTCACGTTTATATCCATTATATGACCATCGGATGTGTTTAGAGGTCAACTCGATAGTTATTTGATAGCGTCCAGACTAAAATTACACACGAAACGAAGCTACATATTATCGAGCCCATACCCTGTAAATTATTTATTTTAGACTTCTTATAATTTGATTATAATGTTTTACATTGTTATAAATCAAATATGAGAATATGAGTCAAATCGGTTAACATGAAGTTGACAGTTAGTGCCCCTTTAAGAAAAGCAAACTTTTAACTGTCGAATAAATAGCATACTTAGAATAGGTGCAAAGTGGTAATGAAATGTTTCTATATAAGCAGTGGAAATAATTAAACCATGATATCTTTTGTCGTGAATTTCAGTACTAAACCGTGTTGAGACCGTACCTTGACCTATAATGATTTACTTTTATAAATTGTGACGTGGATGATAGAGTTGTCTCATTGGGACTCATACCACATATTCCTTTAATATCTTATTGTCAATTTCTAGATGAAATTCAAAATATGGAAAGCGACCTTACTTGTCTGTAGTAGTTTTCTTAAATTTCAAGTTCAATGGATAGTAAGGTCTAATCAACACGGTTGGCAAAATTTGATTGTTTTTATCGGGCGGACATCATCTATAGAAAGAAACGTTTAGTTGAAGGATAGTTCAAAGTTTTTGCATTCTTCTTGAGAAGCCCCTTTAGCGTTCTGACTTTACTAAGATAGAAAAGGGACTATGAAAAGAGGAACTCGACTGGTTGTCATTTGAAAGTCGATTTCTACAATCAAACGAAACAAATGCTGTCAACATAAAAATAAGCATCTTGATATCGGCTTAAGATAAAATAGAATATTTTAGTCCAAAGGGTTAAATTAGTTATGAGGCAACTGTAAAACATTCCAGAATCTACGTTGGAAGCCAAATTCAAAAAGTACGTTTGAAGAGATAAAAGGACTACACGGAACAGCCACAAACCGAGGGAGTCGCAACCTGATACGTGACATAATCTCAACAATACCATAGTACCTTCTTATTGGTAATGCTATCCTTGGAGGAGTCATATATGCAGTACTGTTTCGAGTGGTGTCTAATTTTATAAAACGTTAGACAAATTATTGTACCTGTTTGAAGTTAATGCAATTTGTTTTTGTCTTGCCTTTTATATGAGACGAGTCGTGGGGACGCTTACCTAGCGGCGACGACGAAGTTAACTATTTTTGAAGCATAATGAATCAAAAGGTACCCGAGTGTTAAATTATTAACAACTACAATATATTGTTCCTGATACCAAAAATTGAGGATGAGTGTCTCATATTGAAGGATAAATCGTACCTTGTAAACATCACTATGATTCAAACAAAAATTATCGCTTAGACTGACATTTATATCAAGTCTGAAGATGATCGATTTCTGCCTTAATTGACAACATGTCTTTTAAGTTTGGAGGACATATTTTTTAATAAACATTCAGGATTCCAGTTGGAATTCAAACTCCTCTCCTCTTGTCGACTTCATACAGGAGAATTTTGTTAGAGAGAAAAGAAGTTTATCTATCCTTTAATTTTACGTTTCGCTCTATAGATAAGGTCTCTCACTAAATAATTCAAGCTTTTATAGCTGTTACATGCATCTATCCCATCGAATTCGAAATAAGGAATACAACAGATACAGTAAAGTTTGCCTCACATCTTTACTTGCGTCTTGTCAGTCGGTTAAAAACAAAACTCTACTACAATGAAAAGGATTTCAGCTTCCCAGGATTCTACTTCATTATCTCCTCGTTACGCCAGTTAATTTTTACAGTCGTAGAAATAAAAGCCATTTTAGGGATGACGCGCTGTCAATTTAGCTCTTGGAAACCGATAAATTTATCCACATAGCACCATTACGATCCTTATATGTCAGTTGTATTTTAAAAGACAAATGTATCTTCTAGCTAATGAGCATCAGTTAATGTTCTTGTCTGTATTGAGTCAACTTAAAACTATTGTCTGATCGGTTGTCAGGTGGAATTTTCGAAAATTCATAAACATTAAACAAAAATCTAATTATATAATTCGTGGAAGGCAGACTAAAAATTGTCAGTGGTTGATGACTATAAACACTAGTTATCACACACAAAAAAGACTTTTTTTTCGAAGATATGCATTTTTAAGATCCAACTTTAAAACTGCTTTAAAAAAGTACTTAAAGTCAATATTAGCTACTAGTATTCGAACACACCTACTATGTTATTGTGATTTATTAGAAAGGTATTTCACTTGACCCATATATTTCATCTTTTAGTACTGTGAATTTTTGATGTTATAAAGTCAACCTGTAGCCTTGATATATAAAAATGATAGAATCTGAAGCAAGATGATGCATCAAATACTCCTGCGTTTTACGTTTTCAATTAAGAATTGAATGCTTCTTTTTGTAACTTCATTGGGGTGTAAAAGCGTTGACCAAAGTACATTTTGTATGAAGCGCAGAAGCGCTTCATTCTAAAAATGTGCGCACGGTCAACGCTTTTACAACTCTATGAAGTTACAAAAAGAAGCATTCAATACTTATAATTTCATTTTTTAGCTCTGGTCATGAAAACACGAATTTTATAATTTTTTTATTTAATTCACATGTGCACTTTATTGTGGAACCACGTGTTATCATGAATGATAAGTTTTATTGAGTAATGCAATTGCTTAAGGAATAACACGTGATGTGCAGCTAGCCAATCAGAATAAAGTATTATAATGAAACATACATCTAATGTAATTATGACAAAATATTCAACTCAAACACGTCCTAGCATAAAAAGTTGCACTCGATTTTCTCTTTTCGATACAATTGTTACCCATTTTTGAAATTTTTGAATTCTTGAATCACATAAGGGAAGGGCAGACACGAAAATTAGTGAAATAATAGTTTGTTATGTTCTCCGTCCGTGGTAATTTTTGTTATTAAAATCGGAGGTTATGCATTTTCTACATCCAACTTGATAGATTTGGACCAATGTCGTCGACTTCATAAAAGATAAATTGAAAACTTATGCAATTGGTGTTTTAAAAAAAAAATTGTCGTAATTGAGCAGAAAATTGTCATTTTATTTGTTTCTATTAACTTTTTAAGAAATTGTTTCTATATTCATTACGGCAAGCATTTATCGCCTTCTCTTACAAAAGACCTTCGTTTATTTTGTTCTATTTCAACCGGGTTTCCGCCTGCATACTGGATATATATATATCCAAGTTGAAATTCTAGTTGGGTTTTTTTTACTTATGCGTTTGAATGTCCATATGGTATCCTTTGTCGCTCTTTTATGGTCCTTTATTGATTTTAATCTCTTTACCGGTGCCTCATAATCTAAAGTTACCGTCGGGCTGATTATTTTCATAGGAACTTTTTGAGCTGATGCATGTACTAAACTATGCCCTTTCTACACTATATTTTACAATTATTACGGATCCATAATAAAATCGACAAGAAATATTTCTTCAGCAAAAATCTCCGTTAACGAACGTGCCCTTAGTAAGAGATAAGTGAGATGGCAAATGAAATACAGCGATGATTTCGTCGTATTGTATGCCCTTTCTACACTATATTTTACAATTATTACGGATCCATAATAAAATCGACAAGAAATATTTCTTCAGCAAAAATCTCCCTGTTAACGAACGTGCCCTTAGTAAGAGATAAGTGAGATGGCAAATGAAATACAGCGATGATTTCGTCGTATTGTTCGTGCTTTAGAATTGTCAAACCAGTGTATTTGATATTTTCATTTTAGAATCTGGTCATTCATCTGGGTAGTGGAAGGGAGGTTCTGGCTGTGTCTATTTGTTAACTTATGAACTGTCCAACCTATTATCTCCAAATTTAAATATGTTCACAAGTTTGATTTTGAAGTTTTCATTTTTGTCGTTCGTGAGTTCATTGTTTAATTGAACAAAAAGACCAAATGTTGTTCCTTGTAATAACTTGAACACCGTTTAAACAATGCTTTTCAAATTTGTATTAATTGATACTAAAATCAAAAATCAAAAGTCCGATATTTACGATTTTAACTTTCGTCGTTCAAGAGTTATGATCCATGATAAATTGGAAGTTGTCAATTTAGGCTATATTGATACTATAAATTGATAACATTCCAACCAGCTCTTTCCAAATTGTAAAATGTTGTTGCTGATTACAAAATCGAGGTTGCACAAGTTTGAAAAAGACAACTTTCAATTTTAGTTTGCAGCAGTTTTTAACAATGACTCTAGCTGCAGTGGCGGATCCAGCCATTTTAAAAAGGGGGGTTCCAACTATATGCTCCTATTCAAATGCATTGATCGGCCAAAAAAAAGGGGGGTTTCAACCCTGGAAACCCCCCCCCCCCCCCCCTGGATCCGCCACTGAGCTGTTATCGACATTTTCACCGCGTCCTGGGAAGTTTTGAATGGTGACTATGTTTGATAACATCTTTCCCGTTAAGGTTCTGTAGCCATTTTTGTACGAACTTTTCAAACTTCAATTGTATCAAAACTACAGATATAATGAATAATAGAGATAGGCAATTTTGTACATATACCAAGGGGAAACTTGATGCAAAGCGTTATTATTTACTGTCTCGTTGCATTTAATAAAAGAGTACTTTGTGGCAAATAAACCAAGATTTTTATAGAAAATCCACAGACTTTAATACAGAGATTTTTGTTATAAAATTTGAAACATAAATTACTCACTTGTTTTTCTATGATGTGCTAGTGTTTATTTTTTACAAAAAGTTCTAACCAACCTGTAAATTCCAAAATACCTCGTACTGAGTCACTAAAGTCGAGCGCACCCCAAAAGGTGTACTTGATTTGGTCCATTTTTTTTTTTTGCTTTAACCAATAACTACATTAATAAACTGATTTTAAGGAAATCGAAATCAATGCTAGCACTGCATGCAATAATCATATATCTATCAGTCATCAAATTGCCAAATATGAGAGTACAAGGATAAAGGCTGTGGATTTTCTTTAAAATTTCCATATGTTTAGCATTGCATTAGCACAAGGATACATATTCCTTAAGAGACCACAGATATAGATACGTCTACTTCTAAACAAGACAACCAACTAAAAAGAAAAATTTCTTCAACCATTTGCATGCTCTTTTTGTATCTGTTGTCTTAGCTAATACAATAATACAGATTTTTCCCATTTTTTCTTCATGTACATTTTGTACAATAGTTTTTAGTAAACAATACATAGTTTCTTAAGAATAGTGATATTAGAGCAAGCATTGTTCCTACACATGTAACATACGAATTGTAATCAAGTGAAAGAGGACTATAGTTATAATGTTTCTTAATGAATGGCTATTATCTATTTTGAATTTATTGAACCATAAAACTAATTTTTGACTCTTCACAGTGAATAATCCGCGTAAAATGTGAAGAGTCAAAAATTAGACAAAATTAGTTTTATGGTTCAATAAAATCAAAATAAATTATTGCCATTCATTATAAAAAAAATTCTATCAAAAAAACGGCTCAAAGAACTTTTTATATTATGTATATTAACAATAACAACGTACACACATGTTGGCGTATGAATACACAACGTCAAAGTGGGCGTGTCGCCAACAAAATTGACAACATTGAAAATAAAACTAATAATTTTAACCAATCAGAAGACAGTTAAAACACCAAATTTATTTATAATAAAATAAAATAAAAAATGGATATACCCGCGCAAACAAAGTTTTCATTTATTTTTTGTTTTCTTCGAGGAAGGGGTTAATTGAAATCGCCTTATTGCGCCCTCATATCTGTCTAAACATTTGCCAGTATGAGCAACTCCTCGTAGGCTAGACATAAATTTGTCAAAATTTTCAATTGTAGAACCATGTACACAAAATTATATAATATAAACAGAGTCTAATATGTGAGACATATTTAAAATGTGTCGATTTTTCAGTTAACTTATACTAAATATTTTATTTTTAAATGGAAAATGCAGTTGTAAGTTTTTATTTTCTGTTTGCTTTGCTATCTACAAAAGGAATTATTTCAGAATGTTTCTAATAACCGTAACGAAAAATCACAGTTTCCTTATTATTATATATATGTTACATTTTTTTTCTACAAACTAAATTAAATCGGCGTACATGAACTGCGTATCTATCGTGTTGCCGCTTCTAAATCCACCGTTAAATAGTCCCTCCTATAAATATGAAACAATTCAGTGATGATTTCAATTATTCGAGTATTTACTAGCATAAGAGGTGCATTGCGATAAATCCTACAGTGAACCATAGACCTATCTGCTCCCATGCCAAATTTTGTGTTTTTTAATTATAACACTATATGAATCTGCGGGGGCATCATTTGTGTCTCCCAGACATTATAGTATGACCACTATCTCAAAGGAAGTCCTACATTGACATCGACACTCTGAAAAAGGCAGTTGCTATTCCGGATAAATAGAATAAAGACACTTTAGTTTAAGCATCTGTTTGTGCTCATGTTCTTTTTTATACAATCTTACAAAATAACTATTTAATATGTGCTTTCCTTCTCTTATAACAAGTGTGGACAATTACAGTATAATATATGTTTTCTCATGCAAACAGCACAAGTGTCATCATGTAAAAGAAATACATTGACATTCGTTTATCATCTCGGCAGTCCTTATAGTGTATCTATCTATAGACTATTGTTGGTCATCTCAACGAGTTTGATTTTCTCGCTTGAGCTGGTATAGCGGAAGCAAAAAGACAATAGAGTGAAGATGAGCAATGCTTAAATATGTGTATCGCTATGTTGCCTATGATAATGTCGAAATTTACATTGACAAGGGCACGTGCGCCATTAGTCTCTCTCGATAGTTTTTCATATCACCATATTTTTTAACTATCAACCAGTAAGATCAAAGGAAAATTTCGAAAAATAGCGATAATAATAATTATCGTAAAAGCTAAGTTTAAGCCTTATAAATCATTTTTACGTCGTATCTTATTTTTAAAGAACAATTCAAAACCGCATGCTTTTTTAATAATTGGATACTTTTCCCTTGAAATAACCTTTAACTGAGGGTCTGTAGATTTTTTTAAAAATTACGAAGAAGAAACAATAATGATTTTATCTAAGTTGATGAATATTGAATTAAAAAAGTAATGGGGATCAGATTTCCAGAAAAAATCTTGAATAAAGAGTTATTTAGTAAGTCTACAAAACAGTTGTTCGAATATCACTGTCATTGATTTTATATTATATTTTATCTAAACTGCGGCTGAATCCTTGTTAAAGGTGTCCTTCTCTTCTTAATAGTGTCGAAAATGTCTTTGATTTTAGGATACAAAAGAAAATGACGTCATAGATGGAAGCAGAAGAAAATGGCGTGTTAGGTGGATGCAAGACGAAACTAGGAACTAAACACGGACTTCGAAAGCTGCTTAGATATAATATCTTAAGTATATCTAGCAAAACCCCGACTCTTGGATACAGACAATTGTTTTATATCTTTATTTATGTCTAGTCGTCTTTGTACATTATTGTGGTATGAATTGCTTCATATTGTGGAAATCATCAGGACAAAATTATAATTATGTAAATACACATTTTAATGGTAGGCATTAATCACGAGAACAGTTCATTTTACATAAACATTGTTTAGAATTCTACATTGTATATAAGTCATTGTTTTTACCTTTGAGTGTTCTGTGGAACAGTAATAGGAAAACCAAAGGTTGCTTGCATGGTGTGTACCATGTGTATTCTTTGTAATGGAAGATCGCTTTATTTCCGTTTAAAAGATAGAATTTTTTGAAGAATATCACTATGTACGGAACTACAATATATAATATGAAATTCAAAATTATAAATGGTGCCTATCATTAATTAAATATTCTTATTCTGAAATAATTTATGGGAAGAATTTTCATGAATTTTAGGAAGATTTATATATATAATAGTATTCATACCGACGTACGATTTAAATTTGAGGCACATGCAATCCACATTATTGTTCTCGCTTAAAGAACCATCAGAAAATTAATGATAACTGGGAACACTTCAAAGAAAGGGAAAATAAACATAGTAATATTTTTTGTATAACGACATTTATTTGACGTTAAACGTTAATATGGTATTCATTAAGAATTCGTGATAACATGCATAGAAGCATCAATACAGCAGACTTTTTTTTTTTATCTTTTTGCTACCAGTAGATAACTTTTGTTGTAATATTTCTTTTCATCGATATCATCTTTGTTAATTGTAAGTAAACATGTGGACAGACAAAAATACAAAATACAATCGTTTGATCTTGTTGTTTTCGCTGATACAAGACCCAGCATCATTTTACATTTAATTTGGTTAAATTGTCAAAAATATGTTCTGATGTTGTAAGAATTGACCCCAAGTAATTACAACAATACACAAATAACACCAAGTTGGAATAAAAAAATATTGCCCCAACCAAAAAGAAGAAACTTAAATGATCAATGATCAAAGACAAAAGGGAATGGCTGTACACAAAATAGTACATACACAACTAAAATATAAGCAATTATAACCAGCGACGTTCGTTGAACCTGGTGCGTATGTCTTGCCTGTTCCACCAATGGCTCATCATGTATCGGAAATAGACGATCTGTGACAATAAACAAATCCGATGGTATTCCTCAACGGTCATTAATTCATGATAGACGCCGAAAGGTAATAAGTGATGAACATTTTATTAGTAGAAATCTTAGATGACATAAAAAAACTCATTAAGATACCAGTACTAAATTTTGTATATACGTCAGACGCGCGTTTCGTCTACAAAAGACTCATCAGTGACGCTCAAATCCAAAATAGTAAAAAGGCCAAATAAACCTGGAAATAGAACATTTGGATCTACAAAATTCTTGTGCAAAAAAAATAACTTGGGGATTTCATATCATTTTTTTTAATTGAGCGGAAAGATACCAAGGGAACATTTAAAAATCAGACGTAGAAGAGAAACTGGCAACACTATGGTAAACAAAAAGTTCAAAAGAATAAAATAGAAAACCTATGGTTGAGCAAGACGAACTCCACCAAATGACATTGAGAATGGATATGGGAAATATATCAAAGAGACAACAACCCGACCAAAGAGCAGATAACAGCTGAAGGCAACCAATCAGTTGGTCCCTAAATAAAAAGTGCTCTACGTCAGTGAAAATAGAGGTCATATGTATCTTCAAAACAGATAAATTAACTAAAATTTAAAAAAGCATGCAAGACTAACAAATGCCAGAGGCTTCTGAATTGGGACAGGCGTAAAAATGCGGTGGGGTTTAACATGTTTTGTCAGATCTCAACCCTCTCCTTATACCTCTAGCCTCTAGCCAATGTAGAATAACAAAAACACAATACGCACATGAAAAGAAGTCCGAGTCTGATGTTAGAATAGGTAATAGAAACTAAGCAAAATGACAATGATACATTAATTAACAAGGAACTACTATTAGGTACTGACATGCCATCTCCAGACCTCAATTAAACTGATTGAAAGATTATGAAAATCAAGCACAATCCCTCCGTTATGGGTTTAGTATCATAAACTCGTCATAGATACCAGGACTAAATTTAGTATATACGCCAGACGCGCGTTTCGTCTACAAAAGACTCATCAGTGACGCTCGAATAAAAAAAAGTTGAAAAGGCCAAATAAAGTACGAAGTTGAAGAGCATAGAGAACCAAAATTCCTACAAGTTTTGCCAAATACAGCTAAAGTAATCTATGCCTGAGGTAGAAAAGCCTTACTATTTCAAAAAAATCAAAAATTTGTAAACAGTAAATTTATAAATATAACCATATCAATGACAATTCATGTCAGCACAAAAAGTACTGACTACTGGGCTTGTGATACCATCGGGGGAAATAAATCTCCACCAGCAGTGGCATCGACCCAGTAGTTAAATAAACTCATCATAGATACCAGGACTAAATCATACCATCATTAAATATATGAAAACATAGAACCCGTATCATGCCAACAATTGGTTTAAGAATGAATGTTAATTTCCTTTGCAAAGACCCTGAGTGAATAAATATAAATACAAAAATATTCCATTCTTAATGTCTTGGCATCAGTATCATAACTATATACCTTCTAAATAAGTCTGTTTAACGGTTTTGTATGTGATTAAGTTCTCCGAAAGGATGAGCAGGGCCCGAGTAGTGCCACTCGTCATTTTGCACATTATCAGTTCACACTCAGGGATGTAACATTGAATAGAGGATTACAGCAATTGGGAGATAACCGTGGTCATATGAGGTATTCTACCAACTCGTGATTGTGCTCCGTAATACTTTCAAATGGATGGCTTCAACTTTTCCTCTTGGAACTTTTTTTTCCAAAACTTGTTCCTTGTAAGAAACAACCCTCTATCGTGAAAATCAGGAAAGGAAACACAAGCCCTGAATGTCATATCATGAAAGTATTATATTCAATATAATACTTCCATCATGATGGTCATATGTACAACATATTCAAATACTGCTAAAATGGGGCTACAGAGAAATAAAAAGTGCACACAATGGGGAAGCTGAAACCGTCCCTTTTGTCTCAATGGATCATCATTATAAATTCTTAGATGCAAGTCAAATATTGCTATATATTGCAATAAAAGTAGTTAACGAACAAACTCCATTTTGTAATTTAGGAACTTCCTTATACACTGACGATTAGTATTTCCTACTATTCATTATCCACCTGGTTTATATGGAATCTTTATTCAATAGTATGCGTTACGAACAATACAATAAATAAAAATAACATCTGATGGTCCACCTCATTAGAATGTACATGAATAGTTTATGTAACACATTTATCATGTATCTGGTGAAGATGTAATAAAGACCGATGAGATTTTGACAGTGATAGTGAAACTACTGAGCATTTCACTCTCTGAACATTGAAAAATTAAAGGATATCTTGACTGGTATATTTTATAATGCTTTTAAAGCCTAAAATGAAATTCAGAAGTCAAAACATGGACTTCAACACTCATGTGACGTCGACAAATAAATCGTCACGAATCATAAAGATGTGTATACACCTTACTTTCTTCAACAAGTGTACTGAACATGTACACTAATCATAAAGATGTGTATACACCATACTTTCTTCAAGTGTACTAAACATCTACACGAATCATAAAGATGTGTATACACCATACTTTCTTCGAGTGTACTGAACATGTACACACAGTTGCCGTCGTTATGTATGTATAAAGTCTATAAAAGGTAGTCGCAATACTAGATATGACCAGGTATTTATAGTGATAAGCAAACATATTAAAGATGTTCGCTGCTCTGTTTCAATATAACAAGTTTTTGAAAAGATTGTTATAGATTGATGGTATATAGATAAAGGAACTAATTAATAAGCAGAAAAAAATGAAGGAGTATATAACATTGTATAAATAAAGGAACTAAATAAGCAGAAAAAAATAAAGGAGTATATAAATAAACATTGGCACCTTTTTTTCTTTCAAACACTAACAAAAAAATAACAAGGAATTTATAAGATTTTCAAACATGACTTTTCAAACTATATGTAATAAATTTATGAAAAAAGTAGGGCAAAATTTTTGAACGCCACTACATGGATATAACCAGAGGATTCCGAATATCTGGTTAAAATTCAAAACAAGAGAAGCGAACTTCCTTACAAGACTATGGCCTTGGCATGTAAACTAACATTCTATACTCTGCCGGCTGGCCTGATACTCCGTAAGATATGCAATCAGCCAGTTCAGACAAATGACCACGCAACAAGTATAACTAACACCATTGGTTGCTACATTCAATAAAATCAGTAAATTTCTCAAACCTTAGAGAAATTGTACAACATCTGATATAAAAAAAATGTGTGAAAGCATCAAACCAATGTAAATCTCTATAATAGCATAAGCCCTTTTAGACAATATAGAGCTAAACCCAGATCCGAGAACACCTAAATGGCCCTGCGGTACACGTTAAACAGCAGTTACCTGATGCCAAAAAGCTATATGTTGTAATACATGCCGCATCTCTTACTATGCAAACTACCAATGCATGCCATTCCTACACTACAAATGCTTGGATTCATTAAACTTATCCATGCATTGTATATAATGCGAAATATCAATTTGTTCATCATCAATATTCGACTTATCATCACATCTAATTCATTTAATCACCGAGAAGACCATTTAGTTTGCAATTTAAACCTAAAAAACAGGCATTCAAGAGAACTTAAAATACTGAACTTCAATTTTTAATCAATCAAAAATAAACAACAAGAATTATAAGAAATCTTGATATGAACTAAACATAGTATATATTTGTTTAGGGGCCAGCTGAAGGACGCCTCCGGGTGCGGGAATTTTTCGCTACATTGAAGACCTGTTGGTGACCCTCTGCTGTTGTTTTTTATTTGGTCGGGTTGTTGTCTCTTTGACACATTCCCCATTTCCATTCTCAATTTTATGATATCATCATATGTACTTAATCAAACCTGACATCATCATCACTTAAACCTGCCTCAGTAAACATGATAAAGACATAATATCAGCTGAATTCTTCCCAATGATAGACTATACTGTATATAGGAAAGAACGACCTCCAAGCACTAACAATCTTAGCTATGTTTATGTAGAAATAACAACAAACCTATTATTCTAAGAAATCAAAGATCTACAAACAGATTCTGAATCCGTATGTGTACAAGTAAATATGACAAATGCCAGAAGCTAATTGTTGAAATTTACTATCAACCTCTATCTGATAATGGCACATTCATAGAACAACTTCAAATCTCACTACATCGTATCAACAAAAGGCAAAACAATCATTCTTGTGTGCGACTTTAACCTTGGTCATAACACTAGGATATACGTACCATGCACCGATTCTAGCAAAACGGATATCAAACTCGTGAACAACTTTTAAACATCATCAACGAACATTCCACGAGCAGTAGGCAAGCAGATTGTAAAAAAAACCCACAAGTACACATATCAAGCATAGTTATAGTAAACTCTAGAAATTATGCTCCTATCGGAAATGTAGACGAGATCGTCTTTGGAGAATGTGCACTATCTTTGAAACGAAATTATAAAATAACAAGAAAAACAAACCAGTATGAAAAAGCTTACTGGGAAAACATCAATCAAGACGTTAACAAACTCGCACAAGATATTTAAGGTCATTACCATATTCATCTACTAATGACCTCTGGAAAACATTCACTGACAGACTACTTACATTAGTCAAGAAAAACATTCCCCAAAAGACAATCACGAACAGGAAAATATTTCCCAAAAGACAATCACGAACAGGAAAATATTTCCCAAAAGACAATCACGAACAGGAAAATATTTCCCAAAAGACAATCACGAACAGAAAACATACTGTCCTGGGTTGATAACAAATTAAAAACTAAAATAAATAAAGTTAAAAGACTACATAAAAACAGCAAAAATAGTTCAGAACAAATGCAAATTTTTTTATGAAAACTTGATAATTACATAACAAAGAGAAATGCGTAGTTATGTTATGCCTACTGGAACTACATTAAATAAATGATATTTGACCTGTCAGTAGAAGAACTAGACAAAAACAACCAAAGAACTTGTATACATACATTAAAAACATGAAATATGACAACGGAGGTATCTCTGCACTACGAAAAGATGGCAATCCAACAGACATTACATCAGAAAAGCTTAAACAGTCCGTTTCAAAGGCATTTTCCGAGGAAAAGTAAAGTGAGCCAATACCGAATAAGGGGGGGGAGGGGGTCATTATATCAAATATGAAAACATCTATACCGGATAAGATGGGATCAATATATCAAATATAAAAAAACATCGATACTTCAAAACAAAAACAATCCCAACAAAGCAACTGGCCCGGTTCAAAAAATAATGCGGAAAAGTAACAAAAGAGCTTATAGTAATGATATATTAAAGCATTAGACAAAGTTCCTCACAAAAGACTTCTCTCCAAACATAAGAAAAATTGCATACAGCTCAAGCGTGTGTCTATCGTATACCTGTACGCTACACGCACGTAATACAAACGCTACAAGCGCGTTGAAAACGCTACAGATGAGTTTGAGACACGTTTAGGGCACGTTGTATACGCTTCAAGATTGTTCGACTTTATGTACAAGACGAATGCGGGTGTGTTTTTAACAAACACTCCATAATAAAACGTCCAAGATACGACCGGGACGAGTCTCAAATACGTTCAAAAGTTTTTTTTATATACATAGCGTGCATTCCATCTACGTTAGACACACGCCAGGCATATGTGACAGCGATATTTTCCTTTTTATTTTATTTTGTAACAATTCAAACTTTATAAAAAAAGCAAGATACTATTGTTCTCAACATTGTTAGCCTACACGTTAAGAAGTTAATCCATTTTAATCCTAGCATTGTCTATTTCTTGTTATCGTATATATGTTTTTAATTGTATTATTCGTTTATAGCATTACGTGACAAATTTCATTAGTACATGTAGTTATGATTAAGTAAGATTACGTAATTCATTTTATATTGTTTCTATGGAAATGGTCAGTTGGATACCAGCGGTCAAGCTGTACGGACGCCGTGCATTTACAGTGACATTCATTGTGTTTAGTATAGAACATTTATTGGAATTACCATTTGTTGTATCTTTCCGGAATATTTACCGTTGAACTTTTATTGTAATTAATGTTTTGCACTATTGAAGAAGTTATATATAAACCATCGTAAAGCTTAACTTAGTTGTGTTGACTTTATCCAGTGACTTTCCCCCCGAATTCTAAATATAACAGGAACGACGAAAAACCCCTGTTATACATACGCCAACATACGTTACTTGAACGCCCGATATACGCTAAGGTACGCTTCTCGTACGCCCAACACAATCTTAAAGCTCGTTGTGCACACGAAACAGATATAATTGACAGGTTGAATGCTTCCAAAATTACTAGCGTATTGGCAGCGTACATGATTTTTTAACCACGCCCGGCGTACGTCGGAGCTATATACGCTGATGTGTGACGCCGGTATAACATCTGGCGTATCCGAAGTCACAGCTTTGGATCCTATCAATTTTCCTGTGTCCATAATTTACTTCTATGAATATATAAAACATATCATCCTACGATTACACTCAATACTTGCAAGAGTATACCAATCACCAGCAACAAAATAAACTCATGGCATTCATTCAAGACAAGTGCTCAGTCCTTCAGATAACAACAAATAAAACCCCAATAAAATTTGATTACACTATTCACCAACATATACTTCCACAAAATATCAAATGGAACAAACATATTAATAATACTACAGCTTTAGCCAAACAAAACCTTAACTTTATCAAATGAAATGTAAAGGTCAATTCCAAAACAGTTAAAGAAAGAGCATATACAGCACTGGTCAGACCTAAGCTTGAATACAGTAGCTGCGCCTGGGACCCACATACCACATTTCTAACATAACAACTTGAAATAGTCCAGCGCAGGGCAGCTAGGTTCATTTGCAACATATACCACAACACCTGCTCCGTCAATGAAATGTAACAAACTTTAAACTGGACAATTCTATAAAAAAAAAACGAATAAAAACACGCCATCTGTTTCTATAGAATAATATTTAATACACCATCTTGTAGCTATTTATCCAATTGACATGATCATCCAATCTGACACAAGAACAAGACAAAATTTACACAAGCATTCCTATATACTAATACAAACATCTAAAGACTCGTACACATACACATTTTATCCTAGACCAATATTTCAATGGAACCTTCTACCTGTAGCTGCAGTGGAATGTACTACCCAAGACTGTTTCCGAGAACAGATCCCAATATCTGTTCTCAACAAACACCTACACATAAATTAATATTACGATGTATATAGTTTAAACCAAAATGTATAGTACAAATAAGAAGAAAAAGAAAAATTCTTAGAATTTTTATATGTATTTATTTAACTGTAAATAGAAACTATATCTAACGACATCAGTGCACGGCTCGTTAATTATCATCAGTATGTTGAGGAAGTGCTAATAGTTATCAAAGGTACCAGGATTATAATTTAGTACTAACTATAAAGAAGAACAATCACGCAGTGCAAACATTACTTAACCTGGTATGATATTGCTTTGTTTGTGTTTTTTTAACATGATACTTTTATAAAGAAGAACAATCATTCAGTGCGAGCATTACTTAACATGGTATGACATTGCTTTGTTTGTGTTTTTTTTTTTATATAATACTGTTTTCTTGGAAATATTTTTGGATACTTTTTTTTAGATCAGAAGAGAAGAGTTGAGTTCGCAATAAGTGAGTATCCATATGCCGGATCCACATGGAACACCATCAGTACTTTTATTGGTTACTTTGTGTCATATATTCAATTTAACCGGATTTTCCGACGATTGAAAAAATATGAAGCGCGGATTCTAACAGTTTCTTTGCAATAACTTATGAACCGTCCGACAGAGGAATTATAGTCCTTACATTTATATATTTGAATAGTATTGTATACATGTAGTTTTAACTGTTCAACCAATTCTTTTAAGTTTTAATATATTGATACTGATGACAATCTTGATGTTCGACTGGAGGTGACGTTCGATATCGATAATGTTCACTGTTACCGTTGATGAGTTATGGTCTTTAATTTATTGGAAAATGGTACTTCATGTCGTTTTGTGCAATTACTTGGGAACTCTTTATCTCACTTTCTTTTAAATTTAAATGTGTTACTACTGATGACATAATGGAGGTCAATTTTATATTGATGATTATAACTTGCACCGTTCAGGAGTTACGGTCCTTAATGTATTGACAAATTGCACCTGAAGTTGTTTCCATGTTGTAACTTATAAAACTGTTCAACCAATTCTTATTAAATTTAAATATGATGACAGGCAAATACACAGGAAGCAAATCCGGGTTACATTTTATAACCGAGGAAAATCCTTTTTAAAAAGTATACAGTCCTATGTCCATGCCCAAGAAAGTGAAAATTTCATATCTTCTCTCAATTATGAAATGGTTAAGAAGGGCGATAAATCTGTCATATCATACTGATAAATTTACTTACATAACGTGTTAAACTTTAAAAGTTTTAAGAAAATGCACAGGCACATGTGTGGTTGACACTTCTCTTCCCTCTTTTTTTCAATTCTTATTTTGGAAATATTCTTTGGTGTTGTTTATCCTGATTTTCAAGATTTATTTAAAAACCTGATCATTTTTAAATATGGTTTTAAAGAATATTCTAATTTTACAATTTATTGAAAATATCAAATTTTGTAAAAAAAAAATCAAAATCACATATAATGAAAAAAAGATACATTTCTTGACTGGGGTTGTGTATTTCTTTTTTTATCCCTTGCAATAAAAGTCACCTTTGAATTGAGAAAGAAACCATGTGGTACATGTGAACTAAGATAATATAATTTATTTCACAGTTTAATTTGAAATATTTTCTTAATGGTGCAGGGAATAAGTTTTTTTTTTATTCAACATTTATTCTTGGGCTTAGATGTAAGACTGTATAAGAGGAAATAACGACACAACAGAAACACTTGAAGTGGAACAAAGGCAAAAACCATCAGGCATAGAAACGGGCCTTTTTGTAACAATTTTAAGATGAAATGGTGGGTTGTACCTGATGTTTGGCTAGACAAATATCCCGCTTATATTGCAATGTTAAAAATATCGCTTAAATAAACACAGGAAATAAGTCAAAGAGCCAACAACCCGACAAAAGGATAGACAACCGACAAAGGCTATCAATGGGTTATCAACACAGCAAGGAAATTAATCTCCCAGATGCAGTAGCTTGTCCCTTAACAACAATATATACTTGTTCAACGAAATGGACGTCACACTTAAGTCCGAAAAATATAAATGATCAAAAATTTAAAGACCACAGCTAGAGGTTCTGATTAAGAACAGACAAAAATGCAGCGGTGTTAAAATGTTTTGTGAGATCTCAACCGTTCCCTATATACATCTACCCAATGTGGAATAAACAAACACACCGTAAAACTCAGTTTAAAAGAAGTCCGAGTCCAATGTTAGAAAAGGTAACAGAAGGAACGACGCACAATGGCAATAATCAACATGATTTAACAAAATATTACTAGAAGTAACTTTGGCACAACCACCAAACCTTAATTCTGGTATCTATGATGAGTATTTTACAACTGGGACGATGACACTGCTGGTGGAGTTTTATTCCCGAAGGTATCACCAACCTAGTAGTCTTTGTTGGCATGAATTATCATCGATATAGTCATAATTATAAATTAACTGTTTTTTAAAATACTTAGGATTTTCTACCTCAGGAATATATTACCTTAGCTGTATTTGGCAAAACTTTCAGGTATTTTTATTCCTCAATGCTCTTCAACTTCGTACTTTATTTGGCCTTTTTAATATTTTTTTATTCGAAACGCAGAAACCGAACCTTAATCCTGGTATTTATGACGAGTTAATTGTTTTGTAAAATGTTACTTGGGCAGTCTTCCCCTAGCTTTCAAGCTGTAAACTTGTGTGAATAAATTATATACATTGCATACTGTCTTGCTTTTAAAGCAGACACGTGTCAAATATGGACAAAAAAAAATTAATATTCAAACACAGGTTTAGATTTAGCATTTGAAAGAACCCTTTACATATTTAATATATGTTGAAAACACAAAAAGAGAATTCTAATTAAATATTTCACAGAGTGGCAGACATAAAATTTTCAGAGGCTGAAAACGAATTTTCCTAGATAAGTAAGGGTGTCTGGTAAAAATCTGAGTGTGCTTTGTTGTAATTCTCAATGTGTAAAATTTTCGAAAAATGGTTTAAACATAATTTTGACGAGAACGGCTTGCCATTATACGAATAACTTTGGAATTCGGGAATCACCAATCCCCCCCCCCCCCCAAAAAAAAACCCCAGACAATAGCATTACCAAAAAGACAAATGGCCAATTGACAAACGAATTCCACAATATACAATAAGCTCAAGATAAGCAACACGAACCCTACAAAGTCAATATATAAGAAGCATCCAAACCCCGCTCAGTGTTTTGGTGCGGTTCATGTAGTCTTCCGTTTTTATTTTCATGGCTTTGTCCGTTTTATCATACCTTGATTGAAGGCAACAGTAATAAACCGCTGTTCATAGATGCAGGAGTTTGACATCATCAAAATCTAAGAGCTTGATCTTCACTTGGTGGAGACACAAAATGGAAACAGAATAACAAGTTACAGACGACTTTTTCTCTATCAAAGTTTTTGCCATAGCCTAAGAAAATCTTATTGGGATGTAAAAGTACTTGAGGCAAACGCTGAATTGCTTTAAACATAATAAATACAAGGAGATTTAAAGTAAACATGCAAGACATTAAAATAGAGCAAGATATACCTCCGTGGTCCATCATAAATTGACCCGCGATGGCTTAATGTTTTTTTTTGATTTCTTAAGAAATAAGTGACGATAAAAATGAACGAGTCACCCTTCACCTGATGTGTCAAGGAAATGCCTTTGAGTAAACTTGAAAAGGATCAGATTCCAAAATGAAGATGTTGCCTTATTGACTACTGAATGATAATTAACAGAAGAGTCTCTTTTCAACTCCTATATTTGTTGGTCAAAGTTACGAAGATATAACAACATAAAAATAGTGTTCTTCTGGCAAGACCATATAGCTTCACGAGTTGGGTGTGCTTTATGGAATATCTGTTTCACAGATGATGATGAGTTTGTTCCAATCGTGTCCACTTTTCCCTGAATGTGACCTACCAAATTAGAATGATCATCGGGTTTGGTGCAACATGTGAAACAGGATCTGCTTGCCCTTCTGGAGCACCTGAGATCGCCCCAGTTATTGTTTTGGGTTCGTGTTACTCAATCTTAGTTTTCCATGTTGTTTTATGTACTGTTTGACTTTTTCTTATTTAGCCATGGTGGTGTTGTTTACTTTTCGACTTGTGAATTTCAGTGTCCCTTTGGTATTTTCTCCTCTCTTTTATGATTGTTTCCAATTCAATATGTACATCATATTGAAACTTTAATTTCAGCTCTAATTTATGATTGATAGGAATGACCCTTATAATTAATATTAAATCGGTAAACCATAAATTAAGTTTTGAAAGAGTCTCATATCATCTGTATTTTGCAAAACCTTTCAGAATTTTGGGTCCTCAATACTCTTCAAATTTGTACTTTATATTTTACTTTTTTGATACGAGCATCAATGATGAGTTTATTTCAGAGGAAACACATGTCTGGTGTACAAATTTTAATGCAGGTATGTGTTATAAATGTATTAAGCTAGATATAGATGTGTATGTAACGATTATGTGAAACCACCAATTACATTGATTTTTTTGTATGTATTGATGTAATTTATGTTTATAAAACGTTTATATTTGAAGCTAGCTAAAGGCTGTTATCCACTGGTTGTTTTAGTAGCATCTGTCCTGATAATTGCTTGTTGGTGTTGTTTTTTTAAACCTGCTCCTAGTTCTCTTAAATTAGATCTGTTTGTTACATGTATTCCTTTGCTCATGTTTTAGTTCAGTAATGAAGACTACTGTGATCTGTAGTTATTTAAATCCTTGTTCTGTAAATTGTTAGAGGATAGTTGTCTCTTTAAAAATCACACTCCATAACCATAATTCTACAGAATGTGTGAAAAGCGATATCACGAAATACTGAACTTTGAGGAAATTTCAAAATGGAAAGTCCCTAAGCAAATGGCATAACCAAAAGCTCAAACACATCAAACGAATGGATAACAACTGTCATATTCCTGAAATGGTACAGAGATTTAAACCTGGTTTTACAGCTAGTTTACCCTATCAGTTGTATGACAGTCATATGAATGCTCTTCAAACTCGTACTTTATTTGGCTTTTTAAAAATTTTTGGATTCAAGCGTCACTGATGAGTCTTTTGTAGACGAAACGCGCGTCTGGCGTATATACAAAATTTAGTCCTGGTATCTATGATGAGTTTATGAATGAACAGATTGACAATAGACAACTATGTGCTCCCTTGATTATAGCTTGAATTTTAAGACAGCACAAAAATCTTTCAAGACTCATTGTTACCATTTGTAAACCAGACAAGAAAGATAGTAAGTCATTGCCATATCTATTTTTATTCACACAGCAGTTTGTGAAGATATTGTTACATAGATTACTGTGTGACGACAAATAAATACATGAACTAACACACTGCTAATGGATTCCAAAGTATAATTTGTTTTCTGTTTGCCTAACTTTATGAGCCATGTGAAAAACAAATTACGATTTAGTTGCAATGGAAATAAACAATGACAAATTAAAACTGCTTAACTCAAACTTTATCTTTTCGGAAAGATGGCATGGTGTGTATGTAAGTGTATAAACCTAGAGTAATATCAAATAATGAAACTGATAAATTAGTGTAGTATATGATAATCTTTCTCACATTTTAAACAAACCAAATTTCAAATTTTGATTCTAGTTACGTTATGCATTTACAAAAAAAAAAAACAATCAGCAAACACATCTTTCTTAAAGGAAAATTATAGCTTGTGATTTTTAATGTGTGACTGAATCATGCACAACTGGATTTAATAAATTCAATAAATTTCCTAACCTCTAGAAAAAAATTCAATAAATTTCTAACCTCTAGAAAAAATACCAGTTTCTTAATTTTTCCTAAGATGTAATTCTCTAACCCTTACTTTGTGTTTTGTTTAAATATGAATTATTTTTATGGTAATTGAATTAATACGAAACTAACGAAAAAACAATAACTCACAAAAAATTTCAGTGTCATACTTAGTAAACAGCAATTGTATAAAATAAATTTAAATGATGAGAAAAAAGTTTTGATGCAATTGTTTGGAAATTATCTACAGCAATTTTTATCAATGACCAAAGAAATTAAATGGCAGATTGTAAAGAGTGGTTCTATCATATAATTGTTTACCATTTATGATATACTCATTAGATTATATCTGTTGTGTAGGCCAATTTGCTAATCTGAATTAAAATTTCAATCAATCAAATAATTAGCAATGACAAATGAAAAATAAATGGTTAAACAGCAAAATACATTTCTGCAAATAAAACTTGCAAATACAAACTATGTCTTGAGTGGAACTTCTTTGCTTGGAATGAAAACTATACAATGTACAATAAAGCCCTGATGAAGAATTTTTCAAATGAAATGTCACTATAGTATGTAATTGTATCATCTTTGATATTCATTGCAGAATTAAACTTAAACTTAAGAGACTAAACAGACTATTGAAATAGCACTTAAAATATGTGATGTAAACATGTTGTTTTCTTTCTTTTTGATGATAATCAACAGGTAACCATGTCCTGTTTTGTACATCTCACAAATTCATTTAAGACATCCCATTTTTAGGTACAACGTATACTTTTATATTACAACAAATGCAGTCTTTTTTTCTAAATATATTACCAGTACTAAATATCTTGGCTTTACTGTACATTGTAAGTTAAAAGACAGAAGCATAGTAATAAGCTGACTATAGCAAAATATCTGGAATAATAATAAATGTCCTGATATATATTGTGGAAGTCATATTCCTCATGAGTATTAACATTCTGTGTGTTACAATGTACAGATCAGTTCTGAGATTAAAATGAAGACAATTTTTTAGGGGGTTCTAAAGCAATAAAAAACTAAGAAAATATCAGTATACCATAGCTTATGCATGATCCATAAACATATTTTGCAAATATTCTGGTAATTTCAAAAACATGAAATGAATTATAAGTCACTTCCTAAGCAAGGTTATATTTGTATAAAATCATATTTATCTCTTGAAATATAAATATCTTTAAATTATCTCTATTATGTTATATTTTCCTGTTTAAACAAAGACAAATTCAGATACTAGATTAGCACCAAATATCTTTTAAATTTTTGATCTTTTTTTGTTTTTCTACTCTGTCATTACATTAACAATAGCAATCAATCGTATCATGGATGAAGTAGTAAGTCTTCTTAATAAGAATACTTAAGCCTTTAGCAGCTGTTAACTTATGAAGCAACATAAACAACATGTAATTAAGCAATAATGAACATAATATTACCCCACAAAGGGCATAAACCAACCCCACAAAGGGCAAGAACCAAAATGTTTTATTATTCTGTGTAAAATATTCTTTCATCTTTTTTTATAATACTTATTATCATAATCATCTCTTCACAAGAATAATATGTGTTCAGTAAACTGGGATATACTTAAGTATATATGAATATATAATATCCATAAAGAATTTGTAACTGGGGAATAGAGGAATATATATATAATCCCTTATAGGGTGAATGGCATCCAATGAAATGATCAAATATTTAATCAAAGCTGGATAAAAAGAGATGTGGTGTAAAAGCAATGAGACAGCTATTATGAATTAACTAAAACTGATGTCTGTAGTCTTAAAACATATCACTTTCTTCCTATAAATAAAATAAGATTTATATGCAAAATTTTAAAAACTTACAATTTTAAGAATACTTAAAACATGAAGTTCAAACCATTTATGGGGTAAATCAAAATAACTAAATATCATTTTCTTCATGACAAAATAAAATAATTAAAATTAGAAATGAGAATGAAATGAACTATATTACAGGGTTCAATAAAATGAATTGTCTTGGCACATTGCACTAAAGTAGAAACATAAAACAATAATGGAAAAAACATACAGTTCTCAATCACTCAATACAATGAACTATTACTCAATAAAATACACTGCTTTTCCAATAAATATTTCATCCTTGAAAAAACTCTGAATAAATTTTCAGCTTGATGATCCAATTACAATTTAGATACATTTTAAGAAGAGTAAATGAGTATATCTTTAAAAATATACCATAGGCACAAAAGGAGTAGACATAATGAGAACATTACTTTGCCTACCTCTGATTTTAATTATTTATTCAAGATAAACTGTCACTTCTGTATTAACCCAGTATGATATTGGTTGCAAAATGTGGAAATATAGATGTCATGGATGTGACTTTAAAACAAGATTTATAGTGCCTGAATATGATTTGATATGCATGCAAGAACTATATTATTTAACACTGTGTCTGTCTATATAAATAACATCCCTCTTAAATATGTATATATGTATCTGGTTCTTGCATGCCTTTAAACTATCCCAATCATGTATATTTATTTCATAGCTAAGCAATGATTTTTTACTAATGTGTTCCCCATAACGACGTTCATAGTCTTGAAAAGTCCCAAGATGAATGAAAGCGCTAGACAATGCTGCTTTTAAAACTCTTTTTGTGTATTTAATTTTTAATATATTTAAATATATATGCCTATTTGAAAATAATTTAAATTTTCATAACATTTACACTTTCTTCATAATAATAATAAGCACTTTTAAAGTTGATATTTTGTACAAGTCTGCTATACATGTAAATGACAGGCAGGCAAAGTAAGGCCCTATAATTCATCTACTCCATTTTGCTACTTAAAAGTTAAAAAGAAGTTAGGAAAATCTAATTTGCTTTCAGATGTTTGATAAAACTAAAAAAATAACTTTGTAAAAATGTAGTGGTAAAAAAATGTAAATGCTGTCATAAAATGTTGAAAAGTAGCCTGAATAAAAAAAAACAACAATTACATAAAACAATTTGACATAAATGATTTGTGCTGTTGATATCTAAATAAATACTTATCCTGAGGTATGAGAAATACTGATAGCAATTATAAGGAAGATAGCATAATGTTAAAATTGGATTTATCATCATTAAAACAAGCGTTCAATAATATCAAAAGGTGCAACTGTTTATACAAGCAAGCCAGTTATATATCAATAAAATACTGCCTTTCATACATAGTTTAAAACTGCTACTGTCACACATTAAAAAACCCAACAAAACACAAATCTACTTCTAAGGTTCTCAGGATACTAGCATTCTGAACCCTCATCTTTAGAATTGACACGTTTTAATCGAGGTCCTGATTTGAGTTCAGACACTAGAGAAGCACGAATACTGTCACTGCTATTGTTTGTTTGGGGTTTAGAATATACAGGGGGTGGGGCTTGACTAAATGTGCATCCAATTTCCTGAAGTTCCTCTGCTGATGGGGGTGGAGGCAAATCTGGATCAGGCATAATGTCTGCAGGGGGAGGGGGTAATTCCTCCTCTTGTAATGAAGCATTCATAGCAGCAAATCGTGCATTCAGTTTCTTAACCATATCAGCCTGACCAGCAGGGAGATTTTGGCCATAATGTGGCATACCAGTCTGAGAATATGGTGGTCCACTGGGAGGTGGTCCACTTGGTGGTGGCATCATGGCACGAGCATCTGGAGGAACAGCATGCCCATATATTGGTTGTGAATTAGGCACATATTGTGAATTGTGTTGATTGTATGGATTTTGAGCAGCAGTCGTAGACGCATAAATAATTTCTTGATGTTCCTGACGACTTTGACGTGCTTGGATGCTCTGCTGGATCTCTTGTAGTTCAGCATAGGCAGGTTCTGATTGACTTCCAGAACTGCCACTTCTACGATGTGAACCAGGTCTACTCGTTGACTGAGTAATTGGTGGTTGTTCACGAGGTGGTGTTTTACGTAATTTCTGCAGTACTGCAGGATTAGCTGTAGTGATTGATGAGGATCGTCTTACAGGAGGTGGTGGTTTACTCTGCTGTTGATTCATTGAACTTCTCCTCCCCAAACCCACACCAGATACTGGAATACCTAAAACATAGAAAAAAAAGGAAAATAACAAATATACCGAACTCAGAGGAAAATTCTAAACTGAAAGTCCTCAGCAAATGGCAAAATCAAAAGCTCAAACACATCAAATGAATGGATAACAACTGTCATATTCCTGAATTTGTACAGACATTTTCTTGTGTAGAAAATGGTGGATGAAACCTGGTTTTACAGCTAGCAAAACCTCTCACTTGTATGACAGTCGCATAAAATTTCATTATATTGACAGCTATGTGTGAACATAACAAACAGACATAATGGGTTATCTAATGATTATTTAATTTATTGTATTAAACAATTAAACAAAACATTGTTCTTTCATGTTATACATAGAAATAAATTTAACATATATTTAAAGGATTTCAGAGTAGGTAAGGATACTATTTCATTCATAGTTTTTTTTTTAAATTAACATTAAAGAGAGTGATATGAAGTATATATGCTCAGTTAGGTTTCACTCATATAAATTCAATACATGCATTTTCAAAACTCCAATACACCCAAAAGGGGAAAAAGGTGTATAAATTGTTGCTGCCATAATGCAAAAATTCAATAAAATACTTTTGAATTTCTTAAAATGAATCAAGTATCACATAGTAATAGGTATGATAAAAGCTAAAATCTTACCCCAAAATTCAATAAACGAGAAAATCTTCAATCCTTTCAAAATTGTGTTAATTTAAGAAATATATGAATAAGAATTCATTATCTGGACACTTTTTGAAAAAAAATGTCATTTGTGATGTTATCAACACATGTTGAACTTACTAAACTGACCTTAAACAGCCATTTTATAAACAATTTCTGGTAAAATAAAGTTCAAGCAAAGGTCTCACTCAAAAGAGAGCTATTTATGTTAACAGGGGAGATAATTCACTACATTATATGCATTTTGACAATTATATATAACAGTTGGATAGTAACAACTATAGTGCTTTTGGTGATTGTATGACCTTATAAGGACAACTGTTACATGAACAAAACCTACCTGCTGTAGATGCGGGTCGTTTTGCTTGTAATACAGCTTTATAAACATTTCCTATTTCTGAATTTCTAGGAATTGTATAATATTTTTCTTGATCTGTCTTATTTCTAGTGAGAGTAAAGTCTGCAAGAGAGTACAACACACACATGCAACATTCTCATAACAAATGCAAAAAGTTCAAATGCAAAATAGCAATTAATACACAACATGCACAATGTAAACACGCAAGATAACTTCATTAATGCAATATGAGGATTTAAAAGGGGATTTGCGAACTTAAAAAATTAATCCAGCAACTGTTTTTTGTGCATATCATATTAAATGTTTTGATTAAGGGAATTCCCAAAAGTAATTCTCTTTAAAAACAAGAAATATCAAAAGATAGTGTCTATAGACAAAAATAGTTGTTACACCAATCAAAATGATCACAGTATTTACATCATGCATGGAATTAATCAATTGATGAAAATTCATCCAGTTATCTTTTAATTAGAAGATCAAAATGTCAAGTTATACAGTCTGATATAGAAATACATTCAAGAAAGGTAGACAGTAGCTATTTAATAGATTATTTTTACAAATTTACAGAGTTTGTGATGTCAAAACAAATAGTTCAACATGCACTGATGTAAGAAAGATAAACAAAATATAAAATAAGTGACAACATTCATATACACAGAGCATTTCTTATGGAAATTATTATTATCTTCAAAATTCAGTTGCAAACTGTTATGTGGATAGTATGCCTATAAATTTTCAGTACAATGAGGAAAATGAAATAAATTTACAACAGTTACTATTTTCATGCATCATTCTAAAGTGTCAGCTCATTAAAATGCAAAACTCCAGCCTATACCGATAATGATTTAACCTTAACAGATCTGATAAGATAGTTGTTTAGTACTAAATGTACAGTGGCAAATATTCAAAGTATAACCTTGACGAAACAACATTAACAGGAATAACTATATATCTTTTTTGTTTAATTTTCACTTCTCAATTTTCAAAGTAAGTTTTGATCCAGACAAAGAAGGGAAATCAATGCAGTTATGGAATATTTAGTGTATCAAGAGCAATCATTAATTTGTATATCATGTGGTCAATCAAAACTCACATTAGATCAAACATAAAACTGACTGATTAATTAGTAATTTTTTTATATCAAATAGCAAATCTCGCAAGACAATGAAAATCTATTCAACTTGTCAAGTATAATGGTCTCTCAATTAATTTATTGAAAACTTAATTTGCTATCTTGGACAGCAGCGACTTGTTAGTCAAATTACTGTTTGGAGATTATTCTCTTCCTTTCAATAATGGCAGCAAAAATAAAAAAGATTAAAATTTGACTAACACAGCCTGAAATCAAATTTTTGATTCTTTTAAAAGTTAAATACTAACCCCCAGTAGCAATAGTATCTTCTGAACTTGATGGAGTACTGTTCATGGTGCCGTATCCACTAGAGCACTGTAGTGAGTGTTGACTGGCATTACTAGATGTCTCATAATTACAGGCTAACGCTGCAGTACTAGCCTCTAGTTCCTGGATAGCTTTAGCCAGCTCCATTGAATTTTGCTTTCTCTGCAAACAAATATATGAGAACATTAACTCAGAGTACTCAAATCAAAATCTCCTTAACTTTTGTTTTCACTTAAAAGCACGGACATAAATGTTAGCATTTATCTGTTATATACTAAATGGTTAAATCCTATTACAGATGTCTGATTATATATTATTCCGTGTTATGTAGAGTTTTTGTGGTATATGATAATGCCTTTGATAAACATGCAGTTACATTGCTTAGATATTCTTCTTGTTACTCTAAGTTGCAAGGTCAAACAAAATG